>NW_026735258.1:0-147928 GCF_949786415.1 Peromyscus eremicus | reverse complement strand
ACTTGCTGGGAACAGACGCGAGTGCTATTTGCATTGTGTATGGCAATGGGAGCGCAATAGTGACTCTTCTTAGCAGAAAACAACTCTTGCTCGTAGGACCAGAAACTGCATGGGATTCAACTCCGTTTAGGACTGGGAAACAAACGCTAGCTCGCCTTGCAAGAAACACACTCTGCTTTTGAGAAAACAGCACTCTTCTACTCTCCTGTGTTTCCTATAGGGCCAGAACAGCGAGCTTGCTCAGAACAAAAGAACTGTGCTTCCTACACACACGGGGCATATCTAGTTCAACTTTGCTTAGGAAACTGACCAGAACAGTAGCTTCTCTTCAGTCCAATACACTGTACTTGCTGGGAACAGACGCGAGTGCTATTTGCACTGTCTATGGCAATGGGAGCGCAATAGTGACTCTTCTTAGCAGAAAACAACTCTTGCTCGTAGGAACAGAAACTGCATGGGATTCAACTCCGTTTAGGACTGGGAAACAAACGCTAGCTCGCCTTGCAAGAAACACACTCTGCTTTTGAGAAAACAGCACTCTTCTACTCTCCTGTGTTTCCTATAGGGCCAGAACAGTGAGCTTGCTCAGAACAAAAGAACTGTGCTTCCTACACACACGGGGCATATCTAGTTCAACTCTGCTTAGGAAACTGACCAGAACAGTAGCTTCTCTTCAGTCCAATACACTGTACTTGCTGGGAACAGACGCGAGTGCTATTTGCACTGTGTATGGCAATGGGAGCGCAATAGTGACTCTTCTTAGCAGAAAACAACTCTTGCTCGTAGGACCAGAATCTGCATGGGATTCAACTCCGTTTAGGACTGGGAAACAAACGCTAGCTCGCCTTACAAGAAACACACTCTGCTTTTGAGAAAACAGCACTCTTCTACTCTCCTGTGTTTCCTATAGGGCCAGAACAGTGAGCTTGCTCAGAACAAAAGAACTGTGCTTCCTACACACACGGGGCATATCTAGTTCAACTCTGCTTAGGAAACTGACAAGAACAGTAGCTTCTCTACAGTCCAATACACTGTACTTGCTGGGAACAGACGCGAGTGCTATTTGCATTGTGTATGGCAATGGGAGCGCAATAGTGACTCTTCTTAGCAGAAAACAACTCTTGCTCGTAGGACCAGAAACTGCATGGGATTCAACTCCGTTTAGGACTGGGAAACAAACGCTAGCTCGCCTTGCAAGAAACACACTCTGCTTTTGAGAAAACAGCACTCTTCTACTCTCCTGTGTTTCCTATAGGGCCAGAACAGCAAGCTTGCTCAGAACAAAAGAACTGTGCTTCCTACACACACGGGGCATATCTAGTTCAACTTTGCTTAGGAAACTGACCAGAACAGTAGCTTCTCTACAGTCCAATACACTGTACTTGCTGGGAACAGACGCGAGTGCTATTTGCATTGTGTATGGCAATGGGAGCGCAATAGTGACTCTTCTTAGCAGAAAACAACTCTTGCTCGTAGGACCAGAAACTGCATGGGATTCAACTCCGTTTAGGACTGGGAAACAAACGCTAGCTCGCCTTGCAAGAAACACACTCTGCTTTTGAGAAAACAGCACTCTTCTACTCTCCTGTGTTTCCTATAGGGCCAGAACAGCGAGCTTGCTCAGAACAAAAGAACTGTGCTTCCTACAAACACGGGGCATATCTAGTTCAACTTTGCTTAGGAAACTGACCAGAACAGTAGCTTCTCTTCAGTCCAATACACTGTACTTGCTGGGAACAGACGCGAGTGCTATTTGCACTGTCTATGGCAATGGGAGCGCAATAGTGACTCTTCTTAGCAGAAAACAACTCTTGCTCGTAGGAACAGAAACTGCATGGGATTCAACTCCGTTTAGGACTGGGAAACAAACGCTAGCTCGCCTTGCAAGAAACACACTCTGCTTTTGAGAAAACAGCACTCTTCTACTCTCCTGTGTTTCCTATAGGGCCAGAACAGTGAGCTTGCTCAGAACAAAAGAACTGTGCTTCCTACACACACGGGGCATATCTAGTTCAACTCTGCTTAGGAAACTGACCAGAACAGTAGCTTCTCTTCAGTCCAATACACTGTACTTGCTGGGAACAGACGCGAGTGCTATTTGCACTGTGTATGGCAATGGGAGCGCAATAGTGACTCTTCTTAGCAGAAAACAACTCTTGCTCGTAGGACCAGAATCTGCATGGGATTCAACTCCGTTTAGGACTGGGAAACAAACGCTAGCTCGCCTTACAAGAAACACACTCTGCTTTTGAGAAAACAGCACTCTTCTACTCTCCTGTGTTTCCTATAGGGCCAGAACAGTGAGCTTGCTCAGAACAAAAGAACTGTGCTTCCTACACACACGGGGCATATCTAGTTCAACTCTGCTTAGGAAACTGACAAGAACAGTAGCTTCTCTACAGTCCAATACACTGTACTTGCTGGGAACAGACGCGAGTGCTATTTGCATTGTGTATGGCAATGGGAGCGCAATAGTGACTCTTCTTAGCAGAAAACAACTCTTGCTCGTAGGACCAGAAACTGCATGGGATTCAACTCCGTTTAGGACTGGGAAACAAACGCTAGCTCGCCTTGCAAGAAACACACTCTGCTTTTGAGAAAACAGCACTCTTCTACTCTCCTGTGTTTCCTATAGGGCCAGAACAGCAAGCTTGCTCAGAACAAAAGAACTGTGCTTCCTACACACACGGGGCATATCTAGTTCAACTTTGCTTAGGAAACTGACCAGAACAGTAGCTTCTCTTCAGTCCAATACACTGTACTTGCTGGGAACAGACGCGAGTGCTATTTGCACTGTGTATGGCAATGGGAGCGCAATAGTGACTCTTCTTAGCAGAAAACAACTCTTGCCTGTAGGACCAGAAACTGCATGGGATTCAACTCCGTTTAGGACTGGGAAACAAACGCTAGCTCGCCTTGCAAGAAACACACTCTGCTTTTGAGAAAAAAGCACTCTTCTACTCTCCTGTGTTTCCTATAGGGCCAGAACAGTGAGCTTGCTCAGAACAAAAGAACTGTGCTTCCTACACACACGGGGCATATCTAGTTCAACTCTGCTTAGGAAACTGACCAGAACAGTAGCTTCTCTTCAGTCCAATACACTGTTCTTGCCGGGAACAGACGCGAGTGCTATTTGCACTGTGTATGGCAATGGGAGCGCAATAGTGACTCTTCTTAGCAGAAAACAACTCTTGCTCGTAGGACCAGAAACTGCATGGGATTCTACTCCGTTTAGGACTGGGAAACAAACGCTAGCTCGCCTTGCAAGAAACACACTCTGCTTTTGAGAAAACAGCACTCTTCTACTCTCCTGTGTTTCCTATAGGGCCAGAACAGTGAGCTTGCTAAGAACAAAAGAACTGTGCTTCCTACATACACGGGGAATATCTAGTTCAACTCTGCTTAGGAAACTGACCAGAACAGTAACTTCTCTTCAGTCCAATACACTGTACTTGCTGGGAACAGACGCGAGTGCTATTTGCACTGTCTATGGCAATGGGAGCGCAATAGTGACTCTTCTTAGCAGAAAACAACTCTTGCTCGTAGGACCAGAAACTGCATGGGATTCAACTCCGTTTAGGACTGGGAAACAAACGCTAGCTCGCCTTGCAAGAAACACACTCTGCTTTTGAGAAAACAGCACTCTTCTACTCTCCTGTGTTTCCTATAGGGCCAGAACAGTGAGCTTGTTCAGAATAAAAGAACTGTGCTTCCTACACACACGGGGCATATCTAGTTCAACTCTGCTTAGGAAACTGACCAGAACAGTAGCTTCTCTTCAGTCCAATACACTGTACTTGCTGGGAACAGACGCGAGTGCTATTTGCATTGTGTATGGCAATGGGAGCGCAATAGTGACTCTTCTTAGCAGAAAACAACTCTTGCTCGTAGGACCAGAAACTGCATGGGATTCAACTCCGTTTAGGACTGGGAAACAAACGCTAGCTCGCCTTGCAAGAAACACACTCTGCTTTTGAGAAAACAGCACTCTTCTACTCTCCTGTGTTTCCTATAGGGCCAGAACAGTGAGCTTGCTCAGAACAAAAGAACTGTGCTTCCTACACACACGGGGCATATCTAGTTCAACTCTGCTTAGGAAACTGACCAGAACAGTAGCTTCTCTTCAGTCCAATACACTGTACTTGCTGGGAACAGACGCGAGTGCTATTTGCACTGTGTATGGCAATGGGAGCGCAATAGTGACTCTTCTTAGCAGAAAACAACTCTTGCTCGTAGGACCAGAATCTGCATGGGATTCAACTCCGTTTAGGACTGGGAAACAAACGCTAGCTCGCCTTGCAAGAAACACACTCTGCTTTTGAGAAAACAGCACTCTTCTACTCTCCTGTGTTTACTATAGGGCCAGAACAGTGAGCTTGCTCAGAACAAAAGAACTGTGCTTCCTACACACACGGGGAATATCTAGTTCAACTCTGCTTAGGAAACTGACCAGAACAGTAGCTTCTCTTCAGTCCAATACACTGTACTTGCTAGGAACAGACGCGAGTGCTATTTGCACTGTCTATGGCAATGGGAGCGCAATAGTGACTCTTCTTAGCAGAAAACAACTCTTGCTTGTAGGAACAGAAACTTCATGGGATTCAACTCCGTTTAGGACTGGGAAACAAACGCTAGCTCGCCTTGCAAGAAACACACTCTGCTTTTGAGAAAACAGCACTCTTCTACTCTCCTGTGTTTCCTATAGGGCCAGAACAGTGAGCTTGCTCAGAATAAAAGAACTGTGCTTCCTACACACACGGGGCATATCTAGTTCAACTCTGCTTAGGAAACTGACCAGAACAGTAGCTTCTCTTCAGTCCAATACACTGTACTTGCTGGGAACAGACGCGAGTGCTATTTGCATTGTGTATGGCAATGGGAGCGCAATAGTGACTCTTCTTAGCAGAAAACAACTCTTGCTCGTAGGACCAGAAACTGCATGGGATTCTACTCCATTTAGGACTGGGAAACAAACGCTAGCTCGCCTTGCAAGAAACACACTCTGCTTTTGAGAAAACAGCACTCTTCTACTCTCCTGTGTTTCCTATAGGGCCAGAACAGTGAGCTTGCTCAGAACAAAAGAACTGTGCTTCCTACACACACGGGCCATATCTAGTTCAACTCTGCTTAGGAAACTGACCAGAACAGTAGCTTCTCTTCAGTCCAATACACTGTACTTGCTGGGAACAGACGCGAGTGCTATTTGCACTGTGTATGGCCTTGGGAGCGCAATAGTGACTCTTCTTAGCAGAAAACAACTCTTGCTCATAGGACCAGAAACTGCATGGGGTTCAACTCCGTTTAGGACTGGGAAACAAACGCTAGCTCGCCTTGCAAGAAACACACTCTGCTTTTGAGAAAACAGCACTCTTCTACTCTCCTGTGTTTCCTATAGGGCCAGAACAGTGAGCTTGCTCAGAACAAAAGAACTGTGCTTCCTACACATACGGGGCATATCTAGTTCAACTCTGCTTAGGAAACTGACAAGAACAGTAGCTTCTCTTCAGTCCAATACACTGTACTTGCTGGGAACAGACGCGAGTGCTATTTGCACTGTGTATGGCAATGGGAGCGCAATAGTGACTCTTCTTAGCAGAAAACAACTCTTGCTCCTAGGACCAGAAACTGCATGGGATTCAACTCCGTTTAGGACTGGGAAACAAACGCTAGCTCGCCTTACAAGAAACACACTCTGCTTTTGAGAAAACAGCACTCTTCTACTCTCCTGTGTTTCCTATAGGGCCAGAACAGCGAGCTTGCTCAGAACAAAAGAACTGTGCTTCCTACACACACGGGGCATATCTAGTTCAACTTTGCTTAGGAAACTGACCAGAACAGTAGCTTCTCTTCAGTCCAATACACTGTACTTGCTGGGAACAGACGCGAGTGCTATTTGCACTGTGTATGGCAATGGGAGCGCAATAGTGACTCTTCTTAGCAGAAAACAACTCTTGCTCGTAGGAACAGAAACTGCATGGGATTCAACTCCGTTTAGGACTGGGAAACAAACGCTAGCTCGCCTTGCAAGAAACACACTCTGCTTTTGAGAAAACAGCACTCTTCTACTCTCCTGTGTTTCCTATAGGGCCAGAACAGTGAGCTTGCTCAGAACAAAAGAACTGTGCTTCCTACACACACGGGCCATATCTAGTTCAACTCTGCTTAGGAAACTGACCAGAACAGTAGCTTCTCTTCAGTCCAATACACTGTACTTGCTGGGAACAGACGCGAGTGCTATTTGCACTGTCTATGGCAATGGGAGCGCAATAGTGACTCTTCTTAGCAGAAAACAACTCTTGCTCGTAGGACCAGAATCTGCATGGGATTCAACTCCGTTTAGGACTGGGAAACAAACGCTAGCTCGCCTTACAAGAAACACACTCTGCTTTTGAGAAAACAGCACTCTTCTACTCTCCTGTGTTTCCTATAGGGCCAGAACAGTGAGCTTGCTCAGAACAAAAGAACTGTGCTTCCTACACACACGGGGCATATCTAGTTCAACTCTGCTTAGGAAACTGACAAGAACAGTAGCTTCTCTACAGTCCAATACACTGTACTTGCTGGGAACAGACACGAGTGCTATTTGCATTGTGTATGGCAATGGGAGCGCAATAGTGACTCTTCTTAGCAGAAAACAACTCTTGCTCGTAGGACCAGAAACTGCATGGGATTCAACTCCGTTTAGGACTGGGAAACAAACGCTAGCTCGCCTTGCAAGAAACACACTCTGCTTTTGAGAAAACAGCACTCTTCTACTCTCCTGTGTTTCCTATAGGGCCAGAACAGCAAGCTTGCTCAGAACAAAAGAACTGTGCTTCCTACACACACGGGGCATATCTAGTTCAACTTTGCTTAGGAAACTGACCAGAACAGTAGCTTCTCTTCAGTCCAATACACTGTACTTGCTGGGAACAGACGCGAGTGCTATTTGCACTGTGTATGGCAATGGGAGCGCAATAGTGACTCTTCTTAGCAGAAAACAACTCTTGCTCGTAGGACCAGAAACTGCATGGGATTCAACTCCGTTTAGGACTGGGAAACAAACGCTAGCTCGCCTTGCAAGAAACACACTCTGCTTTTGAGAAAACAGCACTCTTCTACTCTCCTGTGTTTCCTATAGGGCCAGAACAGTGAGCTTGCTCAGAACAAAAGAACTGTGCTTCCTATACACACGGGCCATATCTAGTTCAACTCTGCTTAGGAAACTGACCAGAACAGTAGCTTCTCTTCAGTCCAATACACTGTACTTGCTGGGAACAGACGCGAGTACTATTTGTACTGTGTATGGCAATGGGAGCGCAATAGTGACTCTTCTTAGCAGAAAACAACTCTTGCTCGTAGGACCAGAAACTGCATGGGATTCAACTCCGTTTAGGACTGGGAAACAAACGCTAGCTCGCCTTGCAAGAAACACACTCTGCTTTTGAGAAAACAACACTCTTCTACTCTCCTGTGTTTCCTATAGGGCCACAACAGTGAACTTGCTCAGAACCAAAGAACTGTGCTTCCTACACACACGGGGCATATCTAGTTCAACTCTGCTTAGGAAACTGACCAGAACAGTAGCTTCTCTTCAGTCCAATACACTGTACTTGCTGGGAACAGACGCGAGTGCTATTTGCTCTGTGTATGGCAATGGGAGCGCAATAGTGACTCTTCTTAGCAGAAAACAACTCTTGCTCGTAGGACCAGAAACTGCATGGGATTCTACTCCGTTTAGGACTGGGAAACAAACGCTAGCTCGCCTTGCAAGAAACACACTCTGCTTTTGAGAAAACAGCACTCTTCTACTCTCCTGTGTTTCCTATAGGGCCAGAACAGTGAGCTTGCTCAGAACAAAAGAACTGTGCTTCCTACACACACGGGGCATATCTAGTTCAACTCTGCTTAGGAAACTGACAAGAACAGTAGCTTCTCTTCAGTCCAATAGACTGTACTTGCTGGCAACAGACACGAGTGCTATTTGCACTGTGTGGCAAATCGATCACATTAGTGACTCTTCGTACCAGAAAACAAGTCTTGCTCGTAGGACCAGAAACTGCATCTGATTCAACTCCATTTCTGACAGGGAAACAAACACTAGCTCGCCTTACAAGAAACACACTCTGCTTTTGAGAAAAGAGCACTCTTCTACTCTACTGTGTTTCCTATAGGGCAAGAACAGTGAGCTTGCTCAGAACAAAAGAACTGTGCTTCCTACACAAATGGCACATATCTAATTCAACTCTGCTTAGGAAACTGACAAGAACAGTAGCTTCTCTTCAGTCCAATACACTGTACTTGCTGGGAACAGACGCGAGTGCTATTTGCATGGTGTACTGCAATAGGATCACAATAGTGACTCTTCTACCAGAAAACAAGTCTTGCTGGTAGGACCAGAAACTGCATGTGATTCAACTCCATTTCTGACTGGGAAACAAACACTAGCTCGCCTTACAAGAAACACGCTCTGCTTTTGAGAAAAGAGCACTCTTCTACTCTACTGAGTCTCTTATATGGCCAGAACAGTGAGCTTGCTCAGAACAAAGAACTGTTCTTCCTACACACACGGGCCATATCTACTTCAACTCTGCTTAGAAAACTGACAAGAACAGTAGCTTCTCTTCAGTCCAATACACTGTAATTGCTTGGAACAGACGCAAGTGCTGCTTGCTCTGTGCATGGCAGTGAAAATACTCTTGCTCATAGGACCAGAAACTGCATGTGATTCAACTCTATTTCTGATGGGGAAACAAACACTAGCTCGCCTTACATGAAACACACTCTGCTTTTGAGAAAAGAGCACTCTTCTACTCTACTGTGTTTTTTATAGGGCCAGAACAGTGAGCTTGCTCTGAACAAAAGAACTGTGTTTTCTACACACACGGGCCATAACTATTTCCACTCTGCTTAGGAAACTGTCAAGAACAGGAGCTTCTCTTCAGTCCAATACACTGTACTTGCTGGGAACAGACGCGAGGGCTATTTGCACTGTGTGGTAAATGGATCGCATTAGTGACTCTTCTTACCAGAAAACAAGTCTTGCTCGTAGGACCAGAAACTGCATGTGATTCAACTCCATTTCTACAGGGAAACCAACACTAGCTCGCCTTACAAGAAACACACTCTGCTTTTGAGTAAAGAGCACTCTTCTACTCTACTGTGTTTCCAATAGGGCTAGAACAGTGAGCTTGCTCAGAACAAAAGAACTGTGCTTCCTACACACACGGGCCATACCTATTTCCACTCTGCTTAGGAAACTGACAAGAACAGGATCTCCTCTTCAGTCCAGTACACAGTACTTGCTGGGAACAGACGCGAGTGCTATTTGCACTGTGTGGCAAATGGATTGCACTAGTGACTCTTCTTACCAGAAAACAAGTCTTGCTCGTAGGACCAGAAACTGCATGTGATTCAACTCCATTTCCACAGGGAAACAAACACTAGCTCGCCTTCCAAGAAACACACTCTGCTTTTGAGAAAAGAGCACTCTTCTACTCTAATGTGTTTACTATAGGGCCAGAACAGTGAGCTTGCTCAGAACAAAAGAACTGTGCTTCCTACAGACACGGGCCATATCTACTTCAACTCTGCTTAGGAAACTGACCAGAACAGTAGCTTCTCTTCAGTCCAATACACTGTACTTGCTGGGAACAGACGCGAGTGCTATTTGCATTGTGTATGGCAATGGGAGCGCAATAGTGACTCTTCTTAGCAGAAAACAACTCTTGCTCGTAGGACCAGAAACTGCATGGGATTCAACTCCGTTTAGGACTGGGAAACAAACGCTAGCTCGCCTTGCAAGAAACACACTCTGCTTTTGAGAAAACAGCACTCTTCTACTCTCCTGTGTTTCCTATAGGGCCAGAACAGTGAGCTTGCTCAGAACAAAAGAACTGTGCTTCCTACACACACAGGGCATATCTAGTTCAACTCTGCTTAGGAAACTGACCAGAACAGTAGCTTCTCTTCAGTCCAATACACTGTACTTGCTGGGAACAGACGCGAGTGCTATTTGCACTGTGTATGGCAATGGGAGCGCAATAGTGACTCTTCTTAGCAGAAAACAACTCTTGCTCGTAGGACCAGAATCTGCATGGGATTCAACTCCGTTTAGGACTGGGAAACAAACGCTAGCTCGCCTTGCAAGAAACACACTCTGCTTTTGAGAAAACAGCACTCTTCTACTCTCCTGTGTTTACTATAGGGCCAGAACAGTGAGCTTGCTCAGAACAAAAGAACTGTGCTTCCTACACACACGGGGCATATCTAGTTCAACTCTGCTTAGGAAACTGACAAGAACAGTAGCTTCTCTTCAGTCCAATACACTGTACTTGCTGGGAACAGACGCGAGTGCTATTTGCACTGTGTATGGCAATGGGAGCGCAATAGTGACTCTTCTTAGCAGAAAACAACTCTTGCTCGTAGAACCAGAATCTGCATGGGATTCAACTCCGTTTAGGACTGGGAAACAAACGCTAGCTCGCCTTACAAGAAACACACTCTGCTTTTGAGAAAACAGCACTCTTCTACTCTCTTGTGTTTCCTATAGGGCCAGAACAGTGAGCTTGCTCAGAACAAAAGAACTGTGCTTCCTACACACACGGGGCATATCTAGTTCAACTCTGCTTAGGAAACTGACAAGAACAGTAGCTTCTCTACAGTCCAATACACTGTACTTGCTGGGAACAGACGCGAGTGCTATTTGCATTGTGTATGGCAATGGGAGCACAATAGTGACTCTTCTTAGCAGAAAACAACTCTTGCTCGTATTACCAGAAACTGCATGGGATTCAACTCCGTTTAGGACTGGGAAACAAACGCTAGCTCGCCTTGCAAGAAACACACTCTGCTTTTGAGAAAACAGCACTCTTCTACTCTCCTGTGTTTCCTATAGGGCCAGAACAGCGAGCTTGCTCAGAACAAAAGAACTGTGCTTCCTACAAACACGGGGCATATCTAGTTCAACTTTGCTTAGGAAACTGACCAGAACAGTAGCTTCTCTTCAGTCCAATACACTGTACTTGCTGGGAACAGACGCGAGTGCTATTTGCACTGTCTATGGCAATGGGAGCGCAATAGTGACTCTTCTTAGCAGAAAACAACTCTTGCTCGTAGGAACAGAAACTGCATGGGATTCAACTCCGTTTAGGACTGGGAAACAAACGCTAGCTCGCCTTGCAAGAAACACACTCTGCTTTTGAGAAAACAGCACTCTTCTACTCTCCTGTGTTTCCTATAGGGCCAGAACAGTGAGCTTGCTCAGAACAAAAGAACTGTGCTTCCTACACACACGGGGCATATCTAGTTCAACTCTGCTTAGGAAACTGACCAGAACAGTAGCTTCTCTTCAGTCCAATACACTGTACTTGCTGGGAACAGACGCGAGTGCTATTTGCACTGTGTATGGCAATGGGAGCGCAATAGTGACTCTTCTTAGCAGAAAACAACTCTTGCTCGTAGGACCAGAATCTGCATGGGATTCAACTCCGTTTAGGACTGGGAAACAAACGCTAGCTCGCCTTACAAGAAACACACTCTGCTTTTGAGAAAACAGCACTCTTCTACTCTCCTGTGTTTCCTATAGGGCCAGAACAGTGAGCTTGCTCAGAACAAAAGAACTGTGCTTCCTACACACACGGGGCATATCTAGTTCAACTCTGCTTAGGAAACTGACAAGAACAGTAGCTTCTCTACAGTCCAATACACTGTACTTGCTGGGAACAGACGCGAGTGCTATTTGCATTGTGTATGGCAATGGGAGCGCAATAGTGACTCTTCTTAGCAGAAAACAACTCTTGCTCGTAGGACCAGAAACTGCATGGGATTCAACTCCGTTTAGGACTGGGAAACAAACGCTAGCTCGCCTTGCAAGAAACACACTCTGCTTTTGAGAAAACAGCACTCTTCTACTCTCCTGTGTTTCCTATAGGGCCAGAACAGCAAGCTTGCTCAGAACAAAAGAACTGTGCTTCCTACACACACGGGGCATATCTAGTTCAACTTTGCTTAGGAAACTGACCAGAACAGTAGCTTCTCTTCAGTCCAATACACTGTACTTGCTGGGAACAGACGCGAGTGCTATTTGCACTGTGTATGGCAATGGGAGCGCAATAGTGACTCTTCTTAGCAGAAAACAACTCTTGCTCGTAGGACCAGAAACTGCATGGGATTCAACTCCGTTTAGGACTGGGAAACAAACGCTAGCTCGCCTTGCAAGAAACACACTCTGCTTTTGAGAAAAAAGCACTCTTCTACTCTCCTGTGTTTCCTATAGGGCCAGAACAGTGAGCTTGCTCAGAACAAAAGAACTGTGCTTCCTACACACACGGGGCATATCTAGTTCAACTCTGCTTAGGAAACTGACCAGAACAGTAGCTTCTCTTCAGTCCAATACACTGTTCTTGCCGGGAACAGACGCGAGTGCTATTTGCACTGTGTATGGCAATGGGAGCGCAATAGTGACTCTTCTTAGCAGAAAACAACTCTTGCTCGTAGGACCAGAAACTGCATGGGATTCTACTCCGTTTAGGACTGGGAAACAAACGCTAGCTCGCCTTGCAAGAAACACACTCTGCTTTTGAGAAAACAGCACTCTTCTACTCTCCTGTGTTTCCTATAGGGCCAGAACAGTGAGCTTGCTAAGAACAAAAGAACTGTGCTTCCTACATACACGGGGAATATCTAGTTCAACTCTGCTTAGGAAACTGACCAGAACAGTAACTTCTCTTCAGTCCAATACACTGTACTTGCTGGGAACAGACGCGAGTGCTATTTGCACTGTCTATGGCAATGGGAGCGCAATAGTGACTCTTCTTAGCAGAAAACAACTCTTGCTCGTAGGACCAGAAACTGCATGGGATTCAACTCCGTTTAGGACTGGGAAACAAACGCTAGCTCGCCTTGCAAGAAACACACTCTGCTTTTGAGAAAACAGCACTCTTCTACTCTCCTGTGTTTCCTATAGGGCCAGAACAGTGAGCTTGCTCAGAACAAAAGAACTGTGCTTCCTACACACACGGGGCATATCTAGTTCAACTCTGCTTAGGAAACTGACCAGAACAGTAGCTTCTCTTCAGTCCAATACACTGTACTTGCTGGGAACAGAAGCGAGTGCTATTTGCACTGTGTATGGCAATGGGAGCGCAATAGTGACTCTTCTTAGCAGAAAACAACTCTTGCTCGTAGGACCAGAATCTGCATGGGATTCAACTCCTTTTAGGACTGGGAAACAAACGCTAGCTCGCCTTGCAAGAAACACACTCTGCTTTTGAGAAAACAGCACTCTTCTACTCTCCTGTGTTTCCTATAGGGCCAGAACAGTGAGCTTGTTCAGAACAAAAGAACTGTGCTTCCTACACACACGGGGCATATCTAGTTCAACTCTGCTTAGGAAACTGACCAGAACAGTAGCTTCTCTTCAGTCCAATACACTGTACTTGCCGGGAACAGACGCGAGTGCTATTTGCACTGTGTATGGCAATGGGAGCGCAGTAGTGACTCTTCTTAGCAGAAAACAACTCTTGCTCGTAGGACCAGAAACTGCATGGGATTCTACTCCGTTTAGGACTGGGAAACAAACGCTAGCTCGCCTTGCAAGAAACACACTCTGCTTTTGAGAAAACAGCACTCTTCTACTCTCCTGTGTTTCCTATAGGGCCAGAACAGTGAGCTTGCTCAGAACAAAAGAACTGTGCTTCCTACACACACGGAGCATATCTAGTTCAACTCTGCTTAGGAAACTGACAGGAACAGTAGCTTCTCTTCAGTCCAATACACTGTACTTGCTGGGAACAGACGCGAGTGCTATTTGCACTGTGTATGGCAATGGGAGCGCAATAGTGACTCTTCTTAGCAGAAAACAACTCTTGCTCGTAGGACCACAAACTGCATGGGATTCAACTCCGTTTAGGACTGGGAAACAAACGCTAGCTCGCCTTGCAAGAAACACACTCTGCTTTTGAGAAAACAGCACTCTTCTACTCTCCTGTGTTTCCTATAGGGCCAGAACAGTGAGCTTGCTCAGAACAAAAGAACTGTGCTTCCTACACACACGGAGCATATCTAGTTCAACTCTGCTTAGGAAACTGACAGGAACAGTAGCTTCTCTTCAGTCCAATACACTGTACTTGCTGGGAACAGACGCGAGTGCTATTTGCACTGTGTATGGCAATGGGAGCGCAATAGTGACTCTTCTTAGCAGAAAACAACTCTTGCTCGTAGGACCAGAAACTGCATGGGATTCTACTCCGTTTAGGACTGGGAAACAAACGCTAGCTCGCCTTGCAAGAAACACACTCTGCTTTTGAGAAAACAGCACTCTTCTACTCTCCTGTGTTTCCTATAGGGCCAGAACAGTGAGCTTGCTCAGAACAAAAGAACTGTGCTTCCTACACACACGGGGAATATCTAGTTCAACTCTGCTTAGGAAACTGACCAGAACAGTAGCTTCTCTTCAGTCCAATACACTGTACTTGCTGGGAACAGACGCGAGTGCTATTTGCACTGTGTATGGCAATGGGAGCGCAATAGTGACTCTTCTTAGCAGAAAACAACTCTTGCTCGTAGGACCAGAATCTGCATGGGATTCAACTCCGTTTAGGACTGGGAAACAAACGCTAGCTCGCCTTGCAAGAAACACACTCTGCTTTTGAGAAAACAGCACTCTTCTACTCTCCTGTGTTTCCTATAGGGCCAGAACAGTGAGCTTGCTCAGAACAAAAGAACTGTGCTTCCAACACACACGGACCATATCTAGTTCAACTCTGCTTAGGAAACTGACCAGAACAGTAGCTTCTCTTCAGTCCAATACACTGTACTTGCTGGGAACAGACGCGAGTGCTATTTGCACTGTGTATGGCAATGGGAGCACAATAGTGACTCTTCTTAGCAGAAAACAACTCTTGCTCGTAGGACCAGAAACTGCATGGGATTCAACTCCGTTTAGGACTGGGAAACAAACGCTGGCTCGCCTTGCAAGAAACACACTCTGCTTTTGAGAAAACAGCACTCTTCTACTCTCCTGTGTTTCCTATAGGGCCAGAACAGTGAGCTTGCTCAGAACAAAAGAACTGTGCTTCCTACACACACGGGCCATATCTAGTTCAACTCTGCTTAGGAAACTGACAAGAACAGTAACTTCTCTTCAGTCCAATACACTGTACTTGCTGGGAACAGACGCGAGTGCTATTTGCACTGTGTATGGCAATGGGAGCGCAATAGTGACTCTTCTTAGCAGAAAACAACTCTTGCTCGTAGGACCAGAATCTGCATGGGATTCAACTCCGTTTAGGACTGGGAAACAAACGCTAGCTCGCCTTGCAAGAAACACACTCTGCTTTTGAGAAAACAGCACTCTTCTACTCTCCTGTGTTTCCTATAGGGCCAGAACAGTGAGCTTGCTCAGAACAAAAGAACTGTGCTTCCTACACACACGGGGCATATCTAGTTCAACTCTGCTTAGGAAACTGACAAGAACAGTAGCTTCTCTTCAGTCCAATACACTGTACTTGCTGGGAACAGACGCGAGTGCTATTTGCATTGTGTATGGCAATGGGAGCGCAATAGTGACTCTTCTTAGCAGAAAACAACTCTTGCTCGTAGGACCAGAAACTGCATGGGATTCAACTCCGTTTAGGACTGGGAAACAAACGCTAGCTCGCCTTGCAAGAAACACACTCTGCTTTTGAGAAAACAGCACTCTTCTACTCTCCTGTGTTTCCTATAGGGCCAGAACAGCGAGCTTGCTCAGTACAAAAGAACTGTGCTTCCTACACACACGGGGCATATCTAGTTCAACTTTGCTTAGGAAACTGACCAGAACAGTAGCTTCTCTTCAGTCCAATACACTGTACTTGCTGGGAACAGACGCGAGTGCTATTTGCACTGTGTATGGCAATGGGAGCACAATAGTGACTCTTCTTAGCAGAAAACAACTCTTGCTCGTAGGACCAGAAACTGCATGGGATTCTACTCCGTTTAGGACTGGGAAACAAACGCTAGCTCGCCTTGCAAGAAACACACTCTGCTTTTGAGAAAACAGCACTCTTCTACTCTCCTGTGTTTCCTATAGGGCCAGAACAGTGAGCTTGCTCAGAACAAAAGAACTGTGCTTCCTATACACACGGGCCATATCTAGTTCAACTCTGCTTAGGAAACTGACCAGAACAGTAGCTTCTCTTCAGTCCAATACACTGTACTTGCTGGGAACAGACGCGAGTACTATTTGTACTGTGTATGGCAATGGGAGCGCAATAGTGACTCTTCTTAGCAGAAAACAACTCTTGCTCGTAGGACCAGAAACTGCATGGGATTCAACTCCGTTTAGGACTGGGAAACAAACGCTAGCTCGCCTTGCAAGAAACACACTCTGCTTTTGAGAAAACAACACTCTTCTACTCTCCTGTGTTTCCTATAGGGCCAGAACAGTGAGCTTGCTCAGAACCAAAGAACTGTGCTTCCTACACACACGGGGCATATCTAGTTCAACTCTGCTTAGGAAACTGACCAGAACAGTAGCTTCTCTTCAGTCCAATACACTGTACTTGCTGGGAACAGACGCGAGTGCTATTTGCTCTGTGTATGGCAATGGGAGCGCAATAGTGACTCTTCTTAGCAGAAAACAACTCTTGCTCGTAGGACCAGAAACTGCATGGGATTCTACTCCGTTTAGGACTGGGAAACAAACGCTAGCTCGCCTTGCAAGAAACACACTCTGCTTTTGAGAAAACAGCACTCTTCTACTCTCCTGTGTTTCCTATAGGGCCAGAACAGTGAGCTTGCTCAGAACAAAAGAACTGTGCTTCCTACACACACGGGGCATATCTAGTTCAACTCTGCTTAGGAAACTGACAAGAACAGTAGCTTCTCTTCAGTCCAATAGACTGTACTTGCTGGCAACAGACACGAGTGCTATTTGCACTGTGTGGCAAATCGATCACATTAGTGACTCTTCGTACCAGAAAACAAGTCTTGCTCGTAGGACCAGAAACTGCATCTGATTCAACTCCATTTCTGACAGGGAAACAAACACTAGCTCGCCTTACAAGAAACACACTCTGCTTTTGAGAAAAGAGCACTCTTCTACTCTACTGTGTTTCCTATAGGGCAAGAACAGTGAGCTTGCTCAGAACAAAAGAACTGTGCTTCCTACACAAATGGCACATATCTAATTCAACTCTGCTTAGGAAACTGACAAGAACAGTAGCTTCTCTTCAGTCCAATACACTGTACTTGCTGGGAACAGACGCGAGTGCTATTTGCATGGTGTACTGCAATAGGATCACAATAGTGACTCTTCTACCAGAAAACAAGTCTTGCTGGTAGGACCAGAAACTGCATGTGATTCAACTCCATTTCTGACTGGGAAACAAACACTAGCTCGCCTTACAAGAAACACGCTCTGCTTTTGAGAAAAGAGCACTCTTCTACTCTACTGAGTCTCTTATATGGCCAGAACAGTGAGCTTGCTCAGAACAAAGAACTGTTCTTCCTACACACACGGGCCATATCTACTTCAACTCTGCTTAGGAAACTGACAAGAACAGTAGCTTCTCTTCAGTCCAATACACTGTAATTGCTTGGAACAGACGCAAGTGCTGCTTGCTCTGTGCATGGCAGTGAAAATACTCTTGCTCATAGGACCAGAAACTGCATGTGATTCAACTCTATTTCTGATGGGGAAACAAACACTAGCTCGCCTTACATGAAACACACTCTGCTTTTGAGAAAAGAGCACTCTTCTACTCTCCTGTGTTTCCTATAGGGCCAGAACAGTGAGCTTGCTCTGAACAAAAGAACTGTGTTTTCTACACACACGGGCCATAACTATTTCCACTCTGCTTAGGAAACTGTCAAGAACAGGAGCTTCTCTTCAGTCCAATACACTGTACTTGCTGGGAACAGACGCGAGGGCTATTTGCACTGTGTGGTAAATGGATCGCATTAGTGACTCTTCTTACCAGAAAACAAGTCTTGCTCGTAGGACCAGAAACTGCATGTGATTCAACTCCATTTCTACAGGGAAACCAACACTAGCTCGCCTTACAAGAAACACACTCTGCTTTTGAGTAAAGAGCACTCTTCTACTCTACTGTGTTTCCAATAGGGCTAGAACAGTGAGCTTGCTCAGAACAAAAGAACTGTGCTTCCTACACACACGGGCCATACCTATTTCCACTCTGCTTAGGAAACTGACAAGAACAGGATCTCCTCTTCAGTCCAGTACACAGTACTTGCTGGGAACAGACGCGAGTGCTATTTGCACTGTGTGGCAAATGGATTGCACTAGTGACTCTTCTTACCAGAAAACAAGTCTTGCTCGTAGGACCAGAAACTGCATGTGATTCAACTCCATTTCCACAGGGAAACAAACACTAGCTCGCCTTCCAAGAAACACACTCTGCTTTTGAGAAAAGAGCACTCTTCTACTCTAATGTGTTTACTATAGGGCCAGAACAGTGAGCTTGCTCAGAACAAAAGAACTGTGCTTCCTACAGACACGGGCCATATCTACTTCAACTCTGCTTAGGAAACTGACAAGAACAGTAGCTTCTCTTCAGTCCAATATACTGTACTTGCTGGAAACAGACGCGATTGCTATTTGCACTGTGTGGCAAGTGGATCGCATTAGTGACTCTTCTTACCAGAAAACAAGTCTTGCTCGTAGGACCAGAAACTGCATGTGATTCAACTCCATTTCTGACTGGGAAACAAACACTAGCTCGCCTTACAAGAAACACACTCTGCTTTTGAGAAAAGAGCACTCTTCTACTCTACTGTGTTCCTATAGGGCCAGAACAGTGAGCTTGCCCAGACCAAAAGAACTGTGCTTCCTACACACACGGGCCATATCTACTTCAACTCTGCTTAGGAAACTGACAAGAATAGTAGCTTCTCTTCAGTCCAATACACTGTACTTGCTGGGAACAGACACAAGAGCTATTTGCACTGTGTGGCAAATGGATCGCAATAGTGACTCTTCTTACCAGAAAACAAGTCTTGCTCGTAGGACCAGAAACTGCATGTGATTCAACTCCATTTCTGACTGGAAAAAAACACCAGCTCGCCTTACAAGAAACACACTCTGCTTTTGTGAAAAGAGCACTCTTCTACTCTACTGCATTTCCTAGAGGGCCAGAACAGTGAGCTTGCTCAGAACAAAAGAACTGTGCTTTCTATACACACGGGCCATAACTATTTCCACTCTGCTTAGGAAACTGACAAGAACAGGAGCTTCTCTTCAGTCCAATACACTCTACTTGCTGGTAACAGACACGAGTGCTATTTGCAATGTGTGGCAAATGGATCGCATTAGTGACTCTTCTTACCAGAAAACAAGTCTTTCTCATAGGACCAGAAACTGCATGTGATTCAACTCCATTTCGACAGGGAAACAAACACTAGCTCGCCTTACAAGAAACACACTCTGCTTTTGAGAAAAGAGCACTCTTCTACTCTACTGTGTTTCCTATAGGGCCAGAACAGTGAGCTTGCTCAGAACAAAAGAACTCTGCTTCCTACTCACACGGGCCATATCTACTTCAAGTCTGCTTAGGAAACTGACAAGAACAGTAGCTTCTCTTCAGTCCAATACACTGTACTTGCTGGGAACAGACGCGAGTGCTATTTGCACTGTGTGGCAAAAAGATCACATTAGTGACTCTTCTTACCAGACAACAAGTCTTGCTCGTAGGACAAGAAACTTCAAGTGATTCAACTCCATTTCTGACAGGGAAACAAACACTAGCTCGCCTTACAAGAAACACACTCTGCTTTTGAGGAAAGAGCACTCTTGTACTCTACTGTGTTTCCTATAGGGCTAGAACAGTGAGCTTGCTCAGAACAAAAGAACTGTGCTTCCCACACACACGGGCCATGGCTACTTCAACTCTGCTTAGGAAACTGACAAGAACAGTAGCTTCTCTTTAGTCCAATACACTGTACTTGCTGGGAACAGACGCGAGTGCTATTTGCACTGTGTGGCAATTGGATCGCAATAGTGACACTTCTTACCAGAAAACAACTCTTGCTCGTAGGACCAGAAACTGCATGTGATTCAACTCCATTTCTGACTGGGAAACAAACACTAGCTCGCCTTACAAGAAACACACTCTGCTTTTGAGAAAAGAGCACTCTTCTACTCTACTGTGTTTGCTAGAGGGCCAGAACAGTGAGCTTGCTCAGAACAAAAGAACTGTGCTTTCTACACACACGGGCCATAACTATTTCCACTCTGCTTAGGAAACTGACAAGAACAGGATATTCTCTTCAGTCCAATACACTGTACTTGCTGGGAACAGAAGCGAGGGCTATTTGCACTGTGTGGCAAATCAATCGCATTTTTGATTCTTCTTACCAGAAAACAGTCTTGCTCGTAGGACCAGAAACTGCATGTGATTCAACTCGATTTAGACAGGGAAACAAACACTAGCTCGCCTTACAAGAAACACACTCTGCTTTTGAGAAAAGAGCACTCTTCTACTCTACTGTGTTTCCTATAGAGCCAGGATAGTGAGCCTGCTCAGAACAAAAGAACTGTTCTTCCTACACACACGAGCCATATCAACTTCAACTCTGCTTAGGAAACTGACAAGAACAGTAGCTTCTCTTCAGTCCAATACACTATACTTGTTGGGAACAAACGCGAGTGCTATACGCACTGTGTGGCAAATCAATCTCATTTTTGATTCTTCTTACCAGAAAACAGTCTTGCTCGTAGGACCAGAAACTGCATGTGATTCAACTCGATTTAGACAGGGAAACAAACACTAGCTCGCCTTACAAGAAACACACTCTGCTTTTGAGAAAAGAGCACTCTTCTACTCTACTGTGTTTCCTATAGAGCCAGGATAGTGAGCCTGCTCAGAACAAATGAACTGTTCTTCCTACACACACGAGCCATATCAACTTCAACTCTGCTTAGGAAACTGACAAGAACAGTAGCTTCTCTTCAGTCCAATACACTATACTTGTTGGGAACAAACGCGAGTGCTATACGCACTGTGTGGCAAATCGATCGCATTGGTGACTCTTCTTACCAGAAAACAAGTCTTGCTCATAGGACCAGAAACTGCATGTGATTCAACTCCATTTCTGACAGGGAAACAAACACTAGCTCGCCTACAAGAAACACACTCTGCTTTTGAGAAAAGAGCACTCTTCTACTCTACCGTGTTCCCTATATGGCCAGAACTGTGAGCTTGCTCAGAACAAAAGAACTGTGCTTCCTACACAAATGGGACATATCTACTTCAACTATGCTTAGGAAACTGACAAGAAGAGTAGCTTCTCTTCAGTCCAATACACTGTACTTGCTGGAAACAGATGCGAGTGCTACTTGAACTGTGTATGGCAATGGGATCGCAATAGTGACTCTTCTTACCAGAAAAAAACTCTTGCTCATAGGACCAGAAACTGCATGTGATTCAACTCCATTTCTAACAGGGAAACAAACACTAGCTCGCCTTTCAAGAAACACACTCTGCTTTTAAGAAAAGAGCACTCTTCTACTCTACTGTGTTTCCTAGAGGGTCAGAACAGCGAGCTTGCTCAGAACACAAGAACTGTGCTTTCTACACACACGGGCCTTAACTATTTCCACTCTGCTTAGGAAACTGACGAGAACAGGAGCTTCTCTTCAGTCCAATACACTGTACTTGTTGGGAACAAACGCGAGTGCTATATGCACTGTGTGGCAAATCGATCGCATTGGTGACTCTTCTTACCAGAAAACATGTCTTGCTTGTAGGACCAGAAAGTGCATGTGACTCAACTCCATTTCTGACAGGGAAACAAACACTAGCTCGCCTACAAGAAACACAATCTGCTTTTGAGAAAAGAACACTCTTCTAATCTACTGTGTTCCCTATAGGGCCAGAACTGTGAGCTTGCTCAGAACAAAAGAACTGTGCTTCCTACACAAATGGGACATATCTACTTCAACTCTGCTTAGGAAACTGACAAGAACAGTAGCTTCTCTTCAGTCCAATACACTGTACATGCTGGGAACAGACGCGAGTGCATTTGCACTGTGTACGGCAATGGGAGCACAATAGTGACTCTTCTTACCAGAAAACAATTCTTGCTCGTAGGACCAGAGACTGCATGTGATTCCACTCCATTTCTGACTGGGAAACAAACACTAGTTCGCCTTACCAGAAACACGCTCTGCTTTTGAGAAAAGAGCACTCTTCTACTCTACTGTGTCTACTATAGGGCCAGAACAGTGAGCTTGCTCAGAACAAAAGAACTGATCTTCCTACACACATGGGCCATATCTACTTCTACTCTGCTTAGTAACCTGACAAGAACAGGAGCTTCTCTTCATTCAAATACACTGTACTTGCTGGGAAAAGACACAAGTGCTGTTTGCACTGTGTATGGCATTGAAAAAACTCTTACTCATAGGACCAGAAACTGCATGTGATTCAACTCTATTTCTGATGGGGAAAGAAACACTAGCTCGCCTTAAAAGAAACACACTCTGCTTTTGAGAAAAGAGCACTCTTCTTCTCTACTGTGTTTCCTATAGGGCCAGAACAGTGAGCTTCCTCAGAACAAAAGAATTGTGATTCCTACACACACGGGCCATATCTACTTCAACTCTGCTTAGGAAACTGACAAGAACAGTAGCTTCTCTTCAGTCCAATACACTGTCCTTGCTGGAAACAGATGCGAGTGCTACTTGCACTGTGTATGGCAATGGAATCGCAATAGTGACTCTTCTTACCAGAAAAAAACTCTTGCTCGTAGGACCAGAAACTGCATGTGATTGAACTCCATTTCTGAATGGGAAACAAACACTAGCTCGCCTTCCAAGAAACACACTCTGCTATTGAGAAAAGAGCACTCTTCTACTCTACTGTGTTTCCTATAGGGCCAAAACAGTGAGCTTGCTCAGAACAAAAGAACTGTGCTTCCTACACACATGGGCCATATCTATTTCCACTCTGCTTAGGAAACTGAAAAGAAGAGGAGCTTCTCTTCAGTCCAATAAACTGTACTTGCTGGGAACAGACGCGAGTGCTATTTGCAATGTGTGGCAAATGGATCGCAATAGTGACTCTACTTACCAGAAAACCAGTCTTGATCGTAGGACCAGAAACTGCATGTGATTCAACTCCATTTCTGACTGGGAAGCAAACTCTAGCTCGCCTTACAAGAAACACGCTCTGCTTTTGAGAAAAGGCCACTCTTCTACTCTGCTGTGTCCCCTATAGTGCCAGAATAGTGACCTTGCTCAGAACAAAAGAACTGTTCTTCCTACACACACGGGCCATATCTACTTCAACTCTGCTTAGGAACCTGACAAGAATAGGAGCTTCTCTTCATTCCAATACACTGTACTTGCTAGGAACAGATGCAAGTGCTGCTTGCACTGTGTATGGCAGTGAAAAAACTCTTACTCATAGGACCAGAAACCGCATGTGGTTCAACTCTATTTCTGATGGGGAAACAAACACTAGCTTGCCTTAAAGAAACACACTCTGCTTTTGAGAAAAGAGCACTCTTCAACTCTACTGTGTTTCCTTGAGGGCCAGAACAGTGAGCTTCCTCAGAACAAAAGAAATGTGCTTCCTACACACACGGGCCATATCTACTTCAACTCTGCTTAGGAAACTGACAAGAACAGTAGCTTCTCTTCAGTCCAATGCACTGTACTTGCTGGAAATAGATGCGAGTGCTACTTGCACTGTGTATTGCAATGGGATCGCAATAGTGACTCTTCTTACCAGAAAACAACTCTTGCTCGTAGGAGCAGAAACTGCCTGTGATTCAACTCCATTTCTGAATGGGAAACAAACACTAGCTCGCCTTACAATAAACACACTCTGCTATTGAGAAAAGAGCACTCTTCTACTATACTGTGTTTCCTATAGGGCCAGAACAGTGAGCTTGCTCAGCATAAAAGAACTAGCTTCCTACACACAAGGGTCATATCTACATCTACTCTGCTTAGGAAACTGACAAGAACAGTAGCTTCTCTTCAGTCCAATACACAGTACTTGCTGAGAACAGATGCAAGGGCTATTTGCACTGTGTGGCAAATGGATCGCAATAGTGACTCTACTTACAAGAAAACAACTCTTGCTCGTAGGACCAGAAACTGCATGTGATTCAACTCCATTTCTGAAGTGGGAAACAAGCACTAGCTCGCCTTACAAGAAACACACTCTGCTTTTGAGAAAAGAGCACTCTTCTACTCTACTGTGTTTCCTGTAGGGCCAGAACAGTGATTTTGCTCAGAACAAAAGAACTGTGCTTCCTACACACACGGGCCATATCTACTTCAACTCTGCTTAGGAAACTGACAAGAACAGGAGCTTCTCTTCAGTTCAATACACTGTACTTGCTGGGAACAGGCGTGAGTGCTATTTGCAATGTGTGGCAAATGGATCGCATTAGTGACTCTTCTTACCAGAAAACTAGTCTTTTTCGTAGGACCAGAAAGTGCATGTGATTCAACTTCAGTTTGACAGGGAAACAAACACTAGCTCGCCTTACAAGAAACACACTCTGCTTTTGAGAAAAGAGCACTCTTCTACTCTACTCTTTCTCCTATAGGGCAGGAACAGTGAGCTTGCTCAGAACAAAAGAACTGTTCTTTTTACAAACATGGGCCATATCTACTTCAACTTTGCTTAGGAAATTGACAAGAACAGTACATTCTCTTCAGTCCAAAAAACTGTACTTGCTAGGAACAGACGCGAGTGCTATTTGCAATGTGTACGGCAATGGGAGCACAATAGTGACTCTTTTTAACAGAAAACAAGTCTTGCTCGTAGGACAAGAAACTGCATGTGATTCAACTCCATTTCTGACTGGGAAACAAACACTAGCTCGCCTTACAAGAAACACACTCTGCTTTTGAGAAAAGAGCACTCTCTACTCTTCTGTGTTTCCTATAGAGCCAGAACAGTGAGCTTGCTCAGAACAAAAGAAGTGTTCTTCCTACACACACGGGCCATATCTACTTCAACTCTGCTTAGGAAACTGACAAGAACAGGAGCTTCTCTTCAGTTCAATACACTGTACTTGCTGGGAACAGGCGTGAGTGCTATTTGCAATGTGTGGCAAATGGATCGCATTAGTGACTCTTCTTACCAGAAAACTAGTCTTCTTCGTAGGACCAGAAAGTGCATGTGATTCAACTCCAGTTTGACAGGGAAACAAACACTAGCTCGCCTTACAAGAAACACACTCTGCTTTTGAGAAAAGAGCACTCTTCTACTCTACTCTTTCTCCTATAGGGCAGGAACAGTGAGCTTGCTCAGAACAAAAGAACTGTTCTTTTTACAAACATGGGCCATATCTACTTCAACTTTGCTTAGGAAATTGACAAGAACAGTACATTCTCTTCAGTCCAAAAAACTGTACTTGCTAGGAACAGACGCGAGTGCTATTTGCAATGTGTACGGCAATGGGAGCACAATAGTGACTCTTCTTAACAGAAAACAAGTCTTGCTCGTAGGACAAGAAACTGCATGTGATTCAACTCCATTTCTGACTGGGAAACAAACACTAGCTCGCCTTACAAGAAACACACTCTGCTTTTGAGAAAAGAGCACTCTCTACTCTTCTGAGTTTCCTATAGGGCCAGAACAGTGAGCTTGCTCAGAACAAAAGAAGTGTTCTTCCTACACACACGGGCCATATCTACTTCAACTCTGCTTAGGAAACTGACAAGAACAGGAGCTTCTCTTCAGTCCAATACACTGTACTTGCTGGGAACAGACGCGAGTGCTATTTGCACTGTGTGGCAAATGGATCACATTAGTGACTTCTCTTACCAGAAAACAAGTCTTGTTCGTAGGACAAAAACTGCATGTGATTCAACTCCATTTCTGACAGGGAAACAAACACTAGCTCGCCTTACAAGAAACACACTCTGCTTTTGAGAAAAGAGCACTCTTCTACTCTACTCTGTCCCCTATAGGGCCAGAACAGTGAGCTTGCTCAGAACAAAAGAACTGTTCTTTTAACACACACCGGCCATATCTACTTCAACTCTGCTTAGGAAATTGACAAGAACAGTAGCTTCTCTTCAGTCCAATACACTGTACTTGCTGGGAACAGACGCGAGTGCTATTTGCACTGTGTACGGCAATGGGAGCACAATAGTGACTCTTCTTAACGGAAAACAAGTCTTGCTCGTAGGACAAGAAACTGCATGTGATTCAACTCCATTTCTGACTGGGAAACAAACATTAGCTCGCCTTACAAGAAACACACTCTGCTTTTGAGAAAAGAGCACTCATCTACTCTACTGTGTTTCCTATATTGCTAGAACTGTAAGCTTGCTCAGAACAAAAGAACTGTGCTTCCTACACACACGGGCCATATCTATTTCCACTCTGCTTAGGAAACTGACAAAACAGGAGCTTCTCTTCAGTCCAATACACACTTCTTGCTGGGAACTGATGCGAGTGCTATTTGCAGTGTGTTGCAAATGGATCGCAATAGTGACTCTACTTATGAGAAAACAACTCTTGCTCGTAGGACCAGAAACTGCATGTGATTAAACTCCATTTCTGACTGGGAAACAAACACTAGCTCGCCTTCCAAGAAACACACTCTGCTATTAGGAAAAGAGCACTCTTCTACTCTACTGTGTTTCATATATGGCCAGAACGATGAGGTTGCTCAGCATAATGGAACTAGCTTCCTACACACAAGGGCCATATCTTCTTCCACTCTGCTTAGGAAACTGACAAGAAGAGGAGCTTCTCTTCAGTCCAATACACAGTACTTGCTGGGAACAGATGTGAGTGCTATTTGCACTGTGTTGCAAATGGATCGCAATAGTGACTCTACTTACAAGAAACAACTCTTGCTCGTAGGAACAGAAACCGCATGTGATTCAACTCCATTTCTGAATGGGAAACAAACACTAGCTCGCCTTACAAGAAACACACTCTGCTTTTGAGAAAAGAGCACTCTTCTACTCTACTGTGTTTCCTATATGGCCAGAACAGTTTGCTTGCTCAGAACAAAAGAACTGTGCTTCCTACACACATGGGCCATACCTACTTCAACTCTGCTTAGGAAACTGACAAGAACAGGAGCTCTTCTTCAGTCCAATACACTGTATTGCTGGCAACAGACGCGAGTGCTATTTACACTGTGTGGCAAATGGATCACAATAATGACTCTTCTTACCAGAATATAAGTCTTGCTCGTAGGACCAGAAACTGCATGTGATTCAACTCCATTTCGGACTGGGAAACAAACACTAGCTCGCCTTACAAGAAACACGCTCTGCTTTTGAGAAAAGAGCACTCTTCTACTCTACTGTGTTTCCTATAGGGCCAGAACAGTGAGCTTGCTCAGAACAAAAGAACTGTTCTTCCTACACACACGTGCCATATCTACTTCAACTCTGCTTAGGAAACTGACAAGAACAGTAGCTTCTCTTCAGTCCAATACACTGTACTTGCTGGGAACAGACTCGAGTGCTATTTGCAATGTTTGGTAAATGGATCGCATTAGTGAAACTTCTTACCAGAAAACAAGTCTTGCGCGTAGGACCAGAAACTGCATGTGATTCAACTCCATTTCGACAGGGAAACAAACACTAGCTCGCCTTACAAGAAACACACTCTACTTTTGAGAAAATAGCACTCTTCTACTCTACTGTGTTTCCTAGAAGGCCAGAACAGTGAGCTTGCTCAGAACAAAAGAACTGTGCTTACTACACACACGGGCCATAACTATTTCCACACTGCTTAGGTAACTGACAAGAACAGGAGCTTCTCTTCAGTCCAATACACTGTACTTGCTGGTAACAGACACGAGTGCTATTTGCACTGTGTGGCAAATGGATCGCATTAGTGACTCTTCTTACCAGAAAACAGGTCTTGCTCGTAGGATCAGAAACTGCATGTGATTCAACTGCATTTCCACAGGGAAACAAACACTAGCTCGCCTTACAAGAAACACACTCTGCTTTTGAGAGAAGAGCACTCTTCTACTCTACTGTGTTTCCTATAGGGCCAGAACAGTGAGCTTGCTCTGAATAAAAGAACTGTGCTTCCTACACACACGGGCCATATCTACTTGAACTCTGCTTATGAAACTGACAAGAACAGTAGCTTCTCTTCAGTCCAATACACTGTACTTGCTGGGAACAGACGCGAGTGCTATTTGCACTGTGTGGCAAATCGATCGCATTAGTGACTCTTCATACCAGAAAACAAGTCTTGCTCGTAGGACCAGAAACTGCATGTGATTCAACTCCATTTCTTACAGGGAAACAAACACTAGCTCGCCTTACAAGAAACACACTCTGCTTTTGAGAAAAGAGCACTCTTCTACTCTACTGTGTTTCCTATAGGGCCAGAACAGTGAGCTTGCTCAGAACAAAAGAACTGTTCTTCCTACACACACGTGCCATATCTACTTCAACTCTGCTTAGGAAACTGACAAGAACAGTAGCTTCTCTTCAGTCCAATACACTGTACTTGCTGGGAACAGACTCGAGTGCTATTTGCAATGTTTGGTAAATGGATCGCATTAGTGAAACTTCTTACCAGAAAACAAGTCTTGCGCGTAGGACCAGAAACTGCATGTGATTCAACTCCATTTCGACAGGGAAACAAACACTAGCTCGCCTTACAAGAAACACACTCTACTTTTGAGAAAATAGCACTCTTCTACTCTACTGTGTTTCCTAGAAGGCCAGAACAGTGAGCTTGCTCAGAACAAAAGAACTGTGCTTACTACACACACGGGCCATAACTATTTCCACACTGCTTAGGTAACTGACAAGAACAGGAGCTTCTCTTCAGTCCAATACACTGTACTTGCTGGTAACAGACACGAGTGCTATTTGCACTGTGTGGCAAATGGATCGCATTAGTGACTCTTCTTACCAGAAAACAGGTCTTGCTCGTAGGATCAGAAACTGCATGTGATTCAACTGCATTTCCACAGGGAAACAAACACTAGCTCGCCTTACAAGAAACACACTCTGCTTTTGAGAGAAGAGCACTCTTCTACTCTACTGTGTTTCCTATAGGGCCAGAACAGTGAGCTTGCTCTGAATAAAAGAACTGTGCTTCCTACACACACGGGCCATATCTACTTGAACTCTGCTTATGAAACTGACAAGAACAGTAGCTTCTCTTCAGTCCAATACACTGTACTTGCTGGGAACAGACGCGAGTGCTATTTGCACTGTGTGGCAAATCGATCGCATTAGTGACTCTTCATACCAGAAAACAAGTCTTGCTCGTAGGACCAGAAACTGCATGTGATTCAACTCCATTTCTTACAGGGAAACAAACACTAGCTCGCCTTACAAGAAACACACTCTGCTTTTGAGAAAAGAGCACTCTTCTACTCTACTGTGTTTCCTATAGGGCAAGAACAGTGAGCTTGCTCAGAACAAAAGAACTGTGCTTCCTACACAAATGGAACATATTACTTCAACTCTGCTTAGGAAACTGACAAGAACAGTAGCTTCTCTTCAGTCCAATACACTGTACTTGCTGATAATAGACGCGACTGCTATTTGCACTGTGTACTGCAATGGGAGCACAATAGTGACTCTTCTTACCAGAAAAGAAGTCTTGCTTGTAGGACCAGAAACTGCATGTGATTCAACTCCATTTCTGACTGGGAAACAAACACTAGCTCACCTTACAAGAAACATGCTCTGCTTTTAGAAAAGAGCACTCTTCTACTCTACTGTGTTTCCTATAGGGCCAGAACAGTGAGCTTGCTCAGAACAAAAGAAATGTTCTTCCTACACACATGGGCCATATCTACTTCAACTCTGCTTAGGTAACTGACAAGAACAGGAGCTTCTCTTCAGTCCAATACACTGTACTTCCTGGAACAGACGCAAGTGCTGCTTGCTCTGTGTGTGGCAGTGAAAATACTCTTGCTCATAGCACCAGAAACCGCATGTGATTCAACTCTATTTCTGATGGGGAAACAAACACTAGCTCGCCTTAAAAGAAACACTCTCTGCTTTTGAGAAAAGAGCACTCTTCTACTCTACTGTGTTTTTTATAGGGCCAGAACAGTGAACTTGCTCAGAACAAATTAACTGTGCTTTCTACACACACGAGCCATAACTATTTCCACTCTGCTTAGGAAACTGACAAGAACAGGAACTTCTCTTCAGTGCAATACACTGTACTTGCTGGTAACAGACGCGATTGGTATTTGCAATGTTTGGTAAATGCATCGCATTAGTGACTCTTCTTACCAGAAAACAAGTCTTGCTCGTAGGACCAGAAACTGCATGTGATTCAACTCCATTTCTGACTGGGAAACAAACACTAGCTCGCCTTACAAGAAACACACTCTGCTTTTGAGAAAAGAGCACTCTTGTACTCTACTGTGTTTCCTATAGTGCCAGAACAGTGAGCTTGCTCCGAACAAAAGAACTCTGCTTCCTATAGACACGGGCCATATCTACTTCAACTCTGCTTAGAAAACTGACAAGAACAGTAGCTTCTCTTCAGTCCAATAGACTGTACTTGCTGGGAACAGACGCAAGTGCTATTTGCACTGTGTTGCAAATCGATCACATTAGTGACTCTTCTCACCAGAAAACAAGTCTTGCTCGTAGGACCAGAAACTGCATGTGATTCAACTCCATTTCTGACAGGGAAACAAACACTAGCTTGCCTTACAAGAAACACACTCTGCTTTTGAGAAAAGAGCACTCTTCTACTCTACTGTGTTTCCTATAGGGAAAGAACAGTGAGCTTGCTCAGAACAAAAGAACTTTGCTTCCTACACAAATGGCACATATCTACTTCAACTCTGCTTAGGAAACTGACAGGAACAGTAGCTTCTCTTCAGTCCAATACACTATACTTGCTGGGAACATACGCAAGAGCTATTTGCACTGTGTGGCAAATGAATCGCATTAGTGACTCTTCTTACCAGAAAACAATTCTTGTTCGTAGGACAAAAAGTGCATGTTCTTCAACTCCATTTCTGACTGGGAAACAAACACTAGCTCGCCTTACAAGAAACATACTCTGCTTTTGAGAAAAGAGAACTCTTCTACTCTACTCTGTCTCCTATAGGGCCAGAACAGTGAGCTTGCTCAGAACAAAAGAACTGTTCTTTTTACACACACGGGCCATATCTACTTCAACTCTGCTTAGGAAATTGAGAAGAACAGTAGCTTCTCTTCAGTCCAATACACTGTACTTGCTGGGAACAGACGCGAGAGCTATTTGCACTGTGTACGTCAATGGGAGCACAATAGTGACTCTTCTTAACAGAAAACAAGTCTTGCTCGTAGGACAGGAAACTGCATGTGATTCAACTCCATTTCTGACTGGGAAACAATCAATAGCTCGCCTTACATGAAACACACTCTGCTTTTGTGAAAAAGCACTCTTCTACTCTATTGTGTTTCCTATAGGACGAGAACAGTGAGCTTGCTGAGAACAAAAGAACTGTGCTTCCTACTCACACTGGCCATATCTACTTCAACTCTGCTTAGGAAACTGACAAGAACAGAAGCTTCTGTTCAGTCCAATACACTGTACTTGCTGGGAACAGACGCGAGTGCTATTTGCACTGTGTGGCAAATCGATCACATTAGTGACTCTTCTTACCAGACAACAAGTCTTGATCGTAGGACCAGAAACTGGATGTGATTCAACTCCATTTCTGACAGGGAAACAAACACTAGCTCGCCTTACAAGAAACACACTCTGCTTTTGAGAAAAGAGCACTCTTCTACTCTACTGTGTTTCCTATAGTGTAAGAACAGTGAGCTTGCTGAGAACAAAAGAACTGTGCTTCCTACTCACACTGGCCATATCTACTTCAACTGTGCTTAGGAAACTGACAAGAACAGTAGCTTCTCTTCAGTCCAATACACTGTACTTGCTGGGAACAGACGCGAGTGCTACTTGTACTGTGTACTGCAATGGGAGCACAATAGTGACTCTTCTTACCAGAAAACCAGTCTTGCTGGTAGGACCAGAAACTGCATGTGATTCAACTCCATTTCTGACTTGGAAACAAACACTAACTCGCCTTACAAGAAACACGCTCTGCTTTTGAGAAAAGAGCACTCTTCTAATCTACTGTGTTTCCTATAGGGCCAGAACAGTGAGCTTGCTCAGAACAAAAGAACTGTTCTTCCTACACACATGGTCCATATCTACTTCAACTCTGCTTAGGAAACTGACAAGAACAGTAGCTTCTCTTCAATCCAATACACTGTTCTTGCTGGGAACAGACGCAAGTGCTGCTTGCTCTGTGTATGGCAGTGAAAATACTCTTGCTCATAGGACCAGAAACCGCATGTGATTCAACTCTATTTCTGATGGGGAAACAAACACTAGCTCGCCTTACAAGAAACACACTCTGCTTTTGAGAAAAGAGCACTCTTCTACTCTACTGTGTTTCTTATAGGGCCAGAACAGTAAGCTTGCTCAGAACAAAAGAACTGTGCTTCCTACACACACGGGCCATATCTACTTCAACTGTGCTTAGGAAACTGACAAGAACAGTACCTTCTCTTCAGGCTAATACACTGTACTTGCTGGGAACAGACGCGAGTGCTATTTGCACTGTGTGGCATATCAATCGCATTAGTGACTCTTCTTACCAGAAAACAAGTCTTGCTCGTAGGACCAGAAACTGCCTGTGATTCAACTCCGTTTCTGACTGGTAAACAAACACTAGCTCGCCTTACAAGAAACACACTCTGCTTTTGAGAAAAGAGCACTCTCTACTCTACTGTGTTTCCTATAGGGCCAGAACAGTGAGCTTGCTCAGAACAAAAGAAGTGTTCTTCCTACACACACGGGCCATATCTACTTCAACTCTGCTTAGGAAACTGACAAGAACAGGAGCTTCTCTTCAGTCCAATACACTGTACTTGCTGGGAACAGACGCGAGTGCTATTTGCAATGTGTGGCAAATGGATCGCATTAGTGACTCTTCTTACCAGAAAACTAGTCTTTTTCGTAGGACCAGAAAGTGCATGTGATTCAACTCCAGTTTGACAGGGAAACAAACACTAGCTCGCCTTACAAGAAACACACTCTGCTTTTGAGAAAAGAGCACTCTTCTACTCTACTCTGTCTCCTATAGGGCCAGAACAGTGAGCTTGCTCAGAACAAAAGAACTGTGCTTACTACACACACGTGCCATACCTACTTTAACTCTGCTTAGGAAACTGATAAGAACAGGAGCTCTATTTCAGTCCAGTACACTGTATTGCTGGCAAAAGACGCGAGTGTATTTACACTGTGTGGCAAATGGATCGCAATAGTGACTCTACTTACAAGAAAACAACTCTTGCTCGTAGGACCAGAAACTGCATGTGATTTAACTCCATTTCTGACTGGGAAACAAACACTAGCTCACCTTACAAGAAACACACTCTGCTTTTGACAAAAGAGCACTCTTCTACTCTACTGTGTTTCCTATAGGGCCAGAACAGTGATTTTGCTCAGAACAAAAGAACTCTGCTTCCTACACACATGGGCCATATCTACTTCAACTCTGTTTAGGAATTTGACAAGAACAGTAGCTTCTCTTCATTCCAATACACTGTACTTGCTGGGAACAGACGCAAGTGCTGCTTGCACTGTGTATGGCAGTGAAAAAACTCTTACTCATAGGACCGGAAACCTCATGTGTTTCAACTCCATTTCTTATGGGGAAACAAACACTAGCTCGCCATAAAAGAAACAAACTCTGCTTTTGAGAAAAGAGCACTCTTCTACTCTACTGTGTTTCTTATATGGCCAGAACAGTGAGCTTCCTCAGAACAAAAGAACTGTGCTTCCTACACACACGGGCCATATCTACTTCAACTCTGCTTAGGAAACTGACAAGAACTGTAGCTTCTCTTCGGTCCAATACACTGTACTTGCTGCAAAATGATGCGAGTGCTACTTGCACTGTGTATGGCAATGGGATTGCAATAGTGACTCTTCTTACCAGAAAACAACTCTTGCTCGTAGATCCAGAAACTGCATGTTATTCAACTCCATTTCTGAATGGGAAACAAACACTAGCTCGCCTTACTAGAAACACACTCTGCTATTGAGAAAAGAGCACTCTTCTACTCTACGGTGTTTCCTATAGGACCAGAACAGTGAGCTTGCTCAGAACAAAAAACTGTGCTTACTACACACACGGGCCATACCTACCTCAACTCTGCTTAGAAAACTGACAAGAACAGGAGCTGTTCTTCAGTCCAATACACAGTATTGCTGGCAACAGACGCGAGTGCTATTTACACTGTGTGGCAAATGGATCGCAATAGTGACTCTTCTTACCAGAAAATAAGTCTTGCTCGTAGGACCAGAAACTGCATGTGATTCAACTCTATTTCTGACAGGGAAACAAACACTAGCTCACCTTACAAGAAACACACTCTGCTTTTGAGAAAAGAGCACTCTTCTACTCTACTGTGTTTCCTATAGTGCCAGAACAGTGATTTTGCTAAGAACAAAAGAACTGTGCTTCCTACACACATGGCCATATCTACTTCAACTCTGCTTAGGAAACTGACAAGAACAGTAGCTTCTCTTCATTCCAATACACTGTACTTGCTGGGAACAGATGCGAGTGCTGCTTGCACTGTGTATGGCAGTGAAAAAACTCTTACACATAGGACCGGAAACCTCATGTGATTCAACTCTCTTTCTGATGGGGAAACAAACACTAGCTCGCCTTAAAAGAAACAAACTCTGCTTTTGAGAAAAGAGCACTCTTCTACTCTACTGTGTTTCTTATATGGCCAGAAGAGTGAGCTTCCTCAGAACAAAAGAACTGTGCTTCCTACACACACGGGCCATATCTTCTACAATTCTGCTTAGGAAACTGACCAGAACAGTAGCTTCTCTTCAGTCCAATACACTGTACTTGCGGGAAACAGATGTGAGTGCTACTTGCACTGTGTATGGCAATGGGATCGCAAGAGTGACTCTTCTTACCAGAAAACAAGTCTTGCTCATAGGACCAGAAACTGCATGTGATTCAACTCCATTTCTGAATGGGAAACAAACGCTAGCTCGCCTTACAAGAAACACACTCTGCTATTGAGAAAAGAGCACTCTTCTACTCTACTGTGTCTACTATAGGGCCAGAACAGTGACCTTGCTCAGAACAAAAGAACTGATCTTCCTACACACACGGTCCATATCTACCTCTACTCTGCTTAGGAACCTGACAAGAACAGGAGCTTCTCTTCAGTCCAATACACTGTACTTGCTGGGAACAGACGCGAGTGCTATTTGCACTGTGTGGCAAATGGATCACATTAGTGACTCTTCTTACCAGAAAACTAGTCTTGTTCGTAGGACCAGAAAGTGCATGTGATTCAACTCTAGTTTGACAGGGTAACAAACACTAGCTCGCCTTACAAGAAAGACACTCTGCTTTTGAGAAAAGAGCACTCTTCTACTCTACTGGGTTTCCTATAGGGTCATAACAGTGAGCTTGCTCAGAACAAAAGAACTGTTCTTTTTACACACATGGGCCATATCTACTTCAACTCTGCTTAAGAAATTGAGAAGAACAGTAGCTTCTCTTCAGTCCAATACACTGTACTTGCTGAGAACAGACGTGAGTGCTATTTGCATTGTGTACGGCAGTGGGAGCACAATAGTGACTCTTCTAAACAGAAAGCAATTCTTGCTAGTAGGACACGAAACTGCATGTGATTCAACTCCATTTCGGACTGGGAAACAAACACTAGCTTGCCTTACAAGAAACACACTCTGCTTTTGAGAAAAGAGCACTCTTCTACTCTACTGTGTTTCCTAAAGGGCCAGAACAGTGAGTTTGCTCAGAACAAAAGAAATGTGCTTCCTAAACACATGGGCCATATCTACTTCAACTCTGCTTAGGAAACTGACAAAAACAGTAGCTTCTCTTCATTCCAATACACTGTACTTGCTGGGACCAGATGCGAGTGCTACTTGCACTGTGTTTGGCAATTAGAACGCAATAGAGACTCTTCTTACCAGAAAAAAAACTCTTGCTCGTAGGACCAGAAACTGCATGTGATTCAACTCCATTTCTGACTGGGAAACAAACACTAGCTCGACTTACAAGAAACACACTCTGCTTTTGAGAAAAGAGCACTCTTCTACTCTACTGTGTTTCCTATAGGGCCAGAACAGTGAGCTTGCTCAGAACAAAAGGACTGTGCTTCCTACACACACGGGCCATATATACTTTAACTCTGCTTAGGAAACTGAGAAGAACAGTATCTTCTCTTCAGTCCAATACACTGTACTTGTTGGCAACAGACGCGAGTGCTATTTGCACTGTGTGGCAAATCGATCGCAATAGTGACTCTTCTTACCAGAAAACAAGCCTTGTTCGTAGGACCAAAAAAGTGCATGTGATTCAACTCCAGATTGACAGGGAAACAAACACTAGCTCCCCCTATAAGAAACACACTCTGCTTTTGAGAAAAGAGCACTCTTCTACTCTACTGTGTTTCCTAAAGGGCCAGAACAGTGAGCTTGCTCAGAACAAAAGAACTGTGCTCCTACAGACACGGGCCATATCTATTTCCACTCTGCTTAGGAAACTGACGAGAATAGTAGCTTCTCTTCAGTCCAATACACAGTACTTGCTGGGAACTGATGCGAGTGCTATTTGCACTGCGTTGTAAATGGATCGCAATAGTGACTCTACTTACCAGAAAACAACTCTTGCTCGTAGGACCAGAAACTGCATGTGATTCAACTCCATTTCTGACTGGGAAACAAACACTAGCTTGCCTTACAAGAAACACACTCTGCTATTGGGAAAAGAGCACTCTTCTACTCTACTGTGTTTCATATATGGCCAGAACAGTGAGGTTTCTCAGCATAAAGGAACTAGCTTCCTACACACAAGGGCCATATCTTCTTCCACTCTGCTTAGGAAACTGACAAGAAGAGGAGCTTCTCTTCAGTCCAATACACAGTACTTGCTGGGAACAGATGTGAGTGCTATTTGCACTGTGTTGCAAATGGATTGCAATAGTGACTCTACTTACAAGAAAACAACTCTTGCTCGTAGGAACAGAAACTGCATGTGATTCAACTCCATTTCTGAATGGGAAACAAACACTAGCTCGCCTTACAAGAAACACACTCTGCTATTGAGAAAAGAGCACTCTTCTACTCTACTGTGTTTAATATATGGCCAGAACAGTGAGCTTGCTCAGAACAAAAGGACTGTGCTTCCTACACACATGGGCCATACCTACTTCAAGTCTGCTTAGGAAACTGACAAGAACAGGAGCTCTTCTTCAGTCCAATACACTGTATTGCTGGCAACAGACGCGAGTGCTATTTACACTGTGTGGCACATGTATCACAATAATGACTCTTCTTACCAGAAAACTAGTCTTGTTCATAGGACCAGAAAGTGCATGTGATTCAACTCCAGTTTGACAGGGAAACAAACACTAGCTCGCCTTACAAGAAACACACTCTGCTTTTGAGAAAAGAGCACTCTTCTACTCTACTCTGTCTCCTATAGGGCCAGAACAGTGAGCTTGCTCAGAACAAAAGAACTGTTCTTTTGACACACACGGGCCATATCTACTTCAACTCTGCTTAGGAAATTGACAAGAACAGTAGCTTCTCTTCAGTCCAATACACTGTACTTGCTGGGAACAGACGCGAGTGCTATTTGCAATCTGTACGGCAATGGGGCACAATAGTGACTCTTCTTAACAGAAAACAAGTCTTGCTCGTAGGACAAGAAACTGCATGTGATTCAACTCCATTTCTGACTGGGAAACAAACACTAGCTCGCCTTACAAGTAACACACTCTGCTTTTGAGAAAAGAGCACTCTTCTACACTACTGTGTTTCCTACAGGGCCAGAACAGTGAGCTTGCTCAGAACAAAAGAACTGTTCTTCCTACACACACGGGCCATATCTACTTCAACTCTGCTTAGAAAACTGACAAGAACAGGAGCTTCTCTTCAGTCCAATACACTGTACTTGCTGGGAACGTACGCGAGTGCTATTTGCACTGTGTGGCAAAAGGATCTCATTAGTGACTCTTCTTACCAGAAAACAAGTCTGGCTCGTAGGACCAGAAACTGCATCTGATCCAACTCCATTTCTGACAGGGAAACAAGCAATTGCTCGCCTTACAAGAAACACACTCTGCTTTTGAGAAAAGAGCACGCTTCTACTCTACTGTGATTCCTAGAGGGCCAGAACAGTGAGCTTGCTCAGAACAAAAGAACTGTTCTTCCTACACACACGGGCCATATCTACTTCAGCTCTGCTTAGGAAACTGACAAGAACATTAGCTTCTCTTCAGTCCAATACACTGTACTTGCTGGGAACAGACGCGAGTGCTATTTGTATTCTGTATGGCAATGGGAGCGCAATAATGACTCTTCTTACAAGAAAACAACTCTTGCTTGTAGGACCAGAAACTGCATGTGATTCAATTCAAATTCTGACTGGGAAACAAACACTAGCTCGCCTTCCAAGAAACACACTCTGCTATTGAGAAAAGAGCATTCTTCTACTCTACTGTGTTTCCTATAGGGCCAGAACAGTGAGCTTGCTCAGAACAAAAGAACTGTTCTTCCTACACACACGGGCCATATCTATTTCCACAATGCTTCAGAAACTGACAAGAACAGGAGCTTCTCTTCAGTCCAATACACAGTACTTGCTGGGAACAGATGCGAGTGCTATTTGCACTGTGTATGGCAATGGGAGCGCAAAAGTGACTCTTTTTACCAGAAAACATCTCTTGCTCATAGGACTACAAACTGCATGTGATTCAACTCTATTTCTGACTGGGAAACAAACACTAGCTCGACTTACAAGAAACACACTCTGCTTTTGAGAAAAGAACACTCTTCTACTCTGCTGTGTTTCCTATAGGGCCAGAACAGTGAGCTTGCTCAGAACAAAAGAACTGTGCTTCCTACACGCACGGGCCATATATACTTCAACTCTGCTTAGGAAACTGAAAAGAACAGTATCTTCTCTTCAGTCCATTACACTGTACTTGTTGGCAACAGACGCGAGTGCTATTTGCACTGTGTGGCAAATGGATCGCAATAGTGACTCTTCTTACCAGAAAACAAGCCTTGTTCGTAGGACCAAAAAGTGCATGTGATTCAACTCCAGTTTGACAGGAAACAAACACTAGCTCGCCCTATAAGAAACACACTCTGCTTTTGAGAAAAGAGCACTCTTCTACTCTACTGTGTTTCCTAAAGGGCCAGAACAGTGAGCTTGCTCAGAACAAAAGAACTGTGCTCCTACACACACGGGCCATATCTATTGCCACTCTGCTTAGGAAACTGACAAGAATAGTAGCTTCTCTTCAGTCCAATACACTGTACTTGCTGGGAACAGACAAGAGTGCTATTTGCACTGTGTGGCAAATGGATCGCATTAGAGACTCTTCTTACCAGAAAACAAGTCTTGCTTGCAGGACCAGAAACTGCATCTGATTCAACTCAATTTCTGACAGGGAAACAAACAATAGCTCGCCTTACAAGATACACACTCTGCTTTTGAGAAAAGAGCTCTCTTCTACTCTACTGTGTTTCCTAGAGGGCCAGAACAGTGAGCTTGCTCAGAATAAAGAACTGTTCTTCCTACACACAAGGCCCATATCATCTTCCACTCTGCTTAGGAAACTGACAAGAAGAGGAGCTTCTCTTCAGTCCAATACACAGTACTTGCTGGGAACAGATGCGAGTGCTATTTGCACTGTGTTGCAAATGGATCGCAATAGTGACTCTACTTACAAGAAAACAACTCTTGCTCGTAGGAACAGAAACTGCATGTGATTCAACTCCATTTCTGAATGGGAAACAAACACTAGCTCGCCTTACAAGAAACACACTCTGCTATTGAGAAAAGAGCACGCTTCTACTCTACTGTGTTTCCTATATGGCCAGAACAGTGAGCTTGCTCAGAACAAAAAAACTGTGATTCCTACACACATGAGCCATACCTACTTCAAATCTGCTTAGGAAACTGACAAGAACAGGAGCTCTTCTTCAGTCCAATACACTGTATTGCTGGCAGCAGACGCGAGTGCTATTTACACTGTGTGGCAAATGGATCACAATAATGACTCTTCTTACCAGAAAATAAGTCTTGCTCGTAGGACCAGAAACTGCATGTGATTCAACTCTATTTCTGACAGGGAAACAAACACTAGCTCACCTTACAAGAAACACACTCTGCTTTTGAGAAAAGAGCACTCTTCTACTCTACTGTGTTTCCTATAGTGCCAGAACAGTGATTTTGCTAAGAACAAAAGAACTGTGCTTCCTACACACATGGCCATATCTACTTCAACTCTGCTTAGGAAACTGACAAGAACAGTAGCTTCTCTTCATTCCAATACACTGTACTTGCTGGGAACAGATGCGAGTGCTGCTTGCACTGTGTATGGCAGTGAAAAAACTCTTACACATAGGACCGGAAACCTCATGTGATTCAACTCTCTTTCTGATGGGGAAACAAACACTAGCTCGCCTTAAAAGAAACAAACTCTGCTTTTGAGAAAAGAGCACTCTTCTACTCTACTGTGTTTCTTATATGGCCAGAAGAGTGAGCTTCCTCAGAACAAAAGAACTGTGCTTCCTACACACACGGGCCATATCTTCTACAATTCTGCTTAGGAAACTGACCAGAACAGTAGCTTCTCTTCAGTCCAATACACTGTACTTGCGGGAAACAGATGCGAGTGCTACTTGCACTGTGTATGGCAATGGGATCGCAAGAGTGACTCTTCTTACCAGAAAACAAGTCTTGCTCATAGGACCAGAAACTGCATGTGATTCAACTCCATTTCTGAATGGGAAACAAACACTAGCTCGCCTTACAAGAAACACACTCTGCTATTGAGAAAAGAGCACTCTTCTACTCTACTGTGTCTACTATAGGGCCAGAACAGTGACCTTGCTCAGAACAAAAGAACTGATCTTCCTACACACACGGTCCATATCTACCTCTACTCTGCTTAGGAACCTGACAAGAACAGGAGCTTCTCTTCAGTCCAATACACTGTACTTGCTGGGAACAGACGCGAGTGCTATTTGCACTCTATGGCAAATGGATCGCATTAGTGACTCTTCTTACCAGAAAACAAGTCTTGTTCGTAGGACAAAAACTGCATGTGATTCAAATCCATTTCTGACTGGGAAACAAACAATAGCTCGCCTTACAAGAAACACACTCTGCTTTTGAGAGAAGAGCACTCTTCTACTCTACTCTGTCTCCTATAGTGCCAGAACAGTGAGCTTGCTCAGAACAAAAGAACTGTTCTTTTTACACAAACGGGCCATATCTACTTCAACTCTGCTTAGGAAATTGACAAGAACAGTAGCTTTTCTTCAGTCCAATACACTGTACTTGCGGGGAACAGACGCGAGTGCTATTTGCACTGTGTATGGCAATTGGAGCACAATAGTGACTCTTCTTAACGGAAAACAAGTCTTGCTCGTAGGACAAGAAACTGCATGTGATTCAACTCCATTTCTGACTGGGAAACAAACACTAGCTCGCCTTACAAGAAACACACTCTGCTTTTGAGAAAAGAGCACTCTTCTACTCTACTGTGTTTCCTATAGTGCCAGAACAGTGATTTTGCTAAGAACAAAAGAACTGTGCTTCCTACACACATGGCCATATCTACTTCAACTCTGCTTAGGAAACTGACAAGAACAGTAGCTTCTCTTCATTCCAATACACTGTACTTGCTGGGAACAGATGCGAGTGCTGCTTGCACTGTGTATGGCAGTGAAAAAACTCTTACACATAGGACCGGAAACCTCATGTGATTCAACTCTCTTTCTGATGGGGAAACAAACACTAGCTCGCCTTAAAAGAAACAAACTCTGCTTTTGAGAAAAGAGCACTCTTCTACTCTACTGTGTTTCTTATATGGCCAGAAGAGTGAGCTTCCTCAGAACAAAAGAACTGTGCTTCCTACACACACGGGCCATATCTTCTACAATTCTGCTTAGGAAACTGACCAGAACAGTAGCTTCTCTTCAGTCCAATACACTGTACTTGCGGGAAACAGATGCGAGTGCTACTTGCACTGTGTATGGCAATGGGATCGCAAGAGTGACTCTTCTTACCAGAAAACAAGTCTTGCTCATAGGACCAGAAACTGCATGTGATTCAACTCCATTTCTGAATGGGAAACAAACGCTAGCTCGCCTTACAAGAAACACACTCTGCTATTGAGAAAAGAGCACTCTTCTACTCTACTGTGTCTACTATAGGGCCAGAACAGTGACCTTGCTCAGAACAAAAGAACTGATCTTCCTACACACACGGTCCATATCTACCTCTACTCTGCTTAGGAACCTGACAAGAACAGGAGCTTCTCTTCAGTCCAATACACTGTACTTGCTGGGAACAGACGCGAGTGCTATTTGCACTGTGTGGCAAATGGATCACATTAGTGACTCTTCTTACCAGAAAACTAGTCTTGTTCGTAGGACCAGAAAGTGCATGTGATTCAACTCCAGTTTGACAGGGTAACAAACACTAGCTCGCCTTACAAGAAAGACACTCTGCTTTTGAGAAAAGAGCACTCTTCTACTCTACTGGGTTTCCTATAGGGTCATAACAGTGAGCTTGCTCAGAACAAAAGAACTGTTCTTTTTACACACATGGGCCATATCTACTTCAACTCTGCTTAGGAAATTGAGAAGAACAGTAGCTTCTCTTCAGTCCAATACACTGTACTTGCTGAGAACAGACGTGAGTGCTATTTGCATTGTGTACGGCAATGGGAGCACAATAGTGACTCTTCTAAACAGAAAGCAATTCTTGCTAGTAGGACACGAAACTGCATGTGATTCAACTCCATTTCTGACTGGGAAACAAACACTAGCTTGCCTTACAAGAAACACACTCTGCTTTTGAGAAAAGAGCACTCTTCTACTCTACTGTGTTTCCTAAAGGGCCAGAACAGTGAGTTTGCTCAGAACAAAAGAAATGTGCTTCCTAAACACATGGGCCATATCTACTTCAACTCTGCTTAGGAAACTGACAAAAACAGTAGCTTCTCTTCATTCCAATACACTGTACTTGCTGGGACCAGATGCGAGTGCTACTTGCACTGTGTATGGCAATTAGAACGCAATAGAGACTCTTCTTACCAGAAAAAAAACTCTTGCTCGTAGGACCAGAAACTGCATGTGATTCAACTCCATTTCTGACTGGGAAACAAACACTAGCTCGACTTACAAGAAACACACTCTGCTTTTGAGAAAAGAGCACTCTTCTACTCTACTGTGTTTCCTATAGGGCCAGAACAGTGAGCTTGCTCAGAACAAAAGGACTGTGCTTCCTACACACACGGGCCATATATACTTCAACTCTGCTTAGGAAACTGAGAAGAACAGTATCTTCTCTTCAGTCCAATACACTGTACTTGTTGGCAACAGACGCGAGTGCTATTTGCACTGTGTGGCAAATCGATCGCAATAGTGACTCTTCTTACCAGAAAACAAGCCTTGTTCGTAGGACCAAAAAAGTGCATGTGATTCAACTCCAGATTGACAGGGAAACAAACACTAGCTCGCCCTATAAGAAACACACTCTGCTTTTGAGAAAAGAGCACTCTTCTACTCTACTGTGTTTCCTAAAGGGCCAGAACAGTGAGCTTGCTCAGAACAAAAGAACTGTGCTCCTACAGACACGGGCCATATCTATTTCCACTCTGCTTAGGAAACTGACGAGAATAGTAGCTTCTCTTCAGTCCAATACACAGTACTTGCTGGGAACTGATGCGAGTGCTATTTGCACTGCGTTGTAAATGGATCGCAATAGTGACTCTACTTACCAGAAAACAACTCTTGCTCGTAGGACCAGAAACTGCATGTGATTCAACTCCATTTCTGACTGGGAAACAAACACTAGCTTGCCTTACAAAAAACACACTCTGCTATTGGGAAAAGAGCACTCTTCTACTCTACTGTGTTTCATATATGGCCAGAACAGTGAGGTTTCTCAGCATAAAGGAACTAGCTTCCTACACACAAGGGCCATATCTTCTTCCACTCTGCTTAGGAAACTGACAAGAAGAGGAGCTTCTCTTCAGTCCAATACACAGTACTTGCTGGGAACAGATGTGAGTGCTATTTGCACTGTGTTGCAAATGGATCGCAATAGTGACTCTACTTACAAGAAAACAACTCTTGCTCGTAGGAACAGAAACTGCATGTGATTCAACTCCATTTCTGAATGGGAAACAAACACTAGCTCGCCTTACAAGAAACACACTCTGCTATTGAGAAAAGAGCACTCTTCTACTCTACTGTGTTTCCTATATGGCCAGAACAGTGAGCTTGCTCAGAACAAAAGAACTGTGCTTCCTACACACATGGGCCATATCTACTTCAACTCTGCTTAGGAAACTGACAAGAACAGGAGCTCTTCTTCAGTCCAATACACTGTATTGCTGGCAACAGACGCGAGTGCTATTTACACTGTGTGGCACATGTATCACAATAATGACTCTTCTTACCAGAAAACTAGTCTTGTTCGTAGGACCAGAAAGTGCATGTGATTCAAGTCCAGTTTGACAGGGAAACAAACACTAGCTCGCCTTACAAGAAACACACTCTGCTTTTGAGAAAAGAGCACTCTTCTACTCTACTCTGTCTCCTATAGGGCCAGAACAGTGAGCTTGCTCAGAACAAAAGAACTGTTCTTTTGACACACACGGGCCATATCTACTTCAACTCTGCTTAGGAAATTGACAAGAACAGTAGCTTCTCTTCAGTCCAATACACTGTACTTGCTGGGAACAGACGCGAGTGCTATTTGCAATCTGTACGGCAATGGGGCACAATAGTGACTCTTCTTAACAGAAAACAAGTCTTGCTCGTAGGACAAGAAACTGCATGTGATTCAACTCCATTTCTGACTGGGAAACAAACACTAGCTCGCCTTACAAGTAACACACTCTGCTTTTGAGAAAAGAGCACTCTTCTACACTACTGTGTTTCCTACAGGGCCAGAACAGTGAGCTTGCTCAGAACAAAAGAACTGTTCTTCCTACACACACGGGCCATATCTACTTCAACTCTGCTTAGAAAACTGACAAGAACAGGAGCTTCTCTTCAGTCCAATACACTGTACTTGCTGGGAACGTATGCGAGTGCTATTTGCACTGTGTGGCAAAAGGATCTCATTAGTGACTCTTCTTACCAGAAAACAAGTCTGGCTCGTAGGACCAGAAACTGCATCTGATTCAACTCCATTTCTGACAGGGAAACAAGCAATTGCTCGCCTTACAAGAAACACACTCTGCTTTTGAGAAAAGAGCACGCTTCTACTCTACTGTGATTCCTAGAGGGCCAGAACAGTGAGCTTGCTCAGAACAAAAGAACTGTTCTTCCTACACACACGGGCCATATCTACTTCAGCTCTGCTTAGGAAACTGACAAGAACATTAGCTTCTCTTCAGTCCAATACACTGTACTTGCTGGGAACAGACGCGAGTGCTATTTGTATTCTGTATGGCAATGGGAGCGCAATAATGACTCTTCTTACAAGAAAACAACTCTTGCTTGTAGGACCAGAAACTGCATGTGATTCAATTCAAATTCTGACTGGGAAACAAACACTAGCTCGCCTTCCAAGAAACACACTCTGCTATTGAGAAAAGAGCATTCTTCTACTCTACTGTGTTTCCTATAGGGCCAGAACAGTGAGCTTGCTCAGAACAAAAGAACTGTTCTTCCTACACACACGGGCCATATCTATTTCCACAATGCTTCAGAAACTGACAAGAACAGGAGCTTCTCTTCAGTCCAATACACAGTACTTGCTGGGAACAGATGCGAGTGCTATTTGCACTGTGTATGGCAATGGGAGCGCAAAAGTGACTCTTTTTACCAGAAAACATCTCCTGCTCATAGGACTACAAACTGCATGTGATTCAACTCTATTTCTGACTGGGAAACAAACACTAGCTCGACTTACAAGAAACACACTCTGCTTTTGAGAAAAGAACACTCTTCTACTCTGCTGTGTTTCCTATAGGGCCAGAACAGTGAGCTTGCTCAGAACAAAAGAACTGTGCTTCCTACACGCACGGGCCATATATACTTCAACTCTGCTTAGGAAACTGAAAAGAACAGTATCTTCTCTTCAGTCCATTACACTGTACTTGTTGGCAACAGACGCGAGTGCTATTTGCACTGTGTGGCAAATGGATCGCAATAGTGACTCTTCTTACCAGAAAACAAGCCTTGTTCGTAGGACCAAAAAGTGCATGTGATTCAACTCCAGTTTGACAGGAAACAAACACTAGCTCGCCCTATAAGAAACACACTCTGCTTTTGAGAAAAGAGCACTCTTCTACTCTACTGTGTTTCCTAAAGGGCCAGAACAGTGAGCTTGCTCAGAACAAAAGAACTGTGCTCCTACACACACGGGCCATATCTATTGCCACTCTGCTTAGGAAACTGACAAGAATAGTAGCTTCTCTTCAGTCCAATACACTGTACTTGCTGGGAACAGACAAGAGTGCTATTTGCACTGTGTGGCAAATGGATCGCATTAGAGACTCTTCTTACCAGAAAACAAGTCTTGCTTGCAGGACCAGAAACTGCATCTGATTCAACTCAATTTCTGACAGGGAAACAAACAATAGCTCGCCTTACAAGATACACACTCTGCTTTTGAGAAAAGAGCTCTCTTCTACTCTACTGTGTTTCCTAGAGGGCCAGAACAGTGAGCTTGCTCAGAATAAAGAACTGTTTTTCCTACACACAAGGCCCATATCATCTTCCACTCTGCTTAGGAAACTGACAAGAAGAGGAGCTTCTCTTCAGTCCAATACACAGTACTTGCTGGGAACAGATGCGAGTGCTATTTGCACTGTGTTGCAAATGGATCGCAATAGTGACTCTACTTACAAGAAAACAACTCTTGCTCGTAGGAACAGAAACTTCATGTGATTCAACTCCATTTCTGAATGGGAAACAAACACTAGCTCGCCTTACAAGAAACACACTCTGCTATTGAGAAAAGAGCACGCTTCTACTCTACTGTGTTTCCTATATGGCCAGAACAGTGAGCTTGCTGAGAACAAAAAAACTGTGATTCCTACACACATGAGCCATACCTACTTCAACTCTGCTTAGGAAACTGACAAGAACAGGAGCTCTTCTTCAGTCCAATACACTGTATTGCTGGCAGCAGACGCGAGTGCTATTTACACTGTGTGGCAAATGGATCACAATAATGACTCTTCTTACCAGAAAATAAGTCTTGCTCGTAGGACCAGAAACTGCATGTGATTCAACTCCATTTCTGACAGGGAAACAAACACTAGCTCGCCTTACAAGAAACACATTCTGCTTTTGAGAAAAAGCACTCTTCTACTCTATTGTGTTTCCTATAGGACCAGAACAGTGAGCTTGCTGAGAACAAAAGAACTGTGCTTCCTACACACATGGGCCATATCTACTTCAATTCTGCTTAGCAAACTGACAAGAACAGTAGCTTCTCTTCAGTAAAATACACTGAACTTTTTGGCAACAGACGCGAATGCTATTTGCACTGTGTGGCAAATCGATCGCATTAGTGACTCTTCTTACCAGAAAACAAGCCTTGTTCGTAGGACCAGAAAGTGCATGTGATTCAACTCCAGTTTGACAGGGAAACAAACACTAGCTCGCCTTACAAGAAACACACTCAGCTTTTGAGAAAAGAGCACTCTTCTACTCTACTCTGTCTCCTATAGGGCCAGAACAGTGAGCTTGCTCAGAACAAAAGAACTTTTTTTTTTTCACACACGGGCCATATCTACTTCAACTCTGCTTAGAAAATTGACAAGAACAGTAGCTTCTCCTCAGTCCAAACACTGTACTTGCTGGGAACATACGCGAGTGCTATTTGCACTGTGTGGCAAATGGATCGCATTAGTGACTCTTCTTACCAGAAAACAAGTCTGGCTCGTAGGACAAGAAACTGCATCTGATTCAACTCCATTTCTGACAGGGAAACAAACACTAGCTCGCCTTACAAGAAACACACTCTGCTTTTGAGAAAAGAGCACGCTTCTACTCTACTGTGTTTCCTATAGGGCCAGAACAGTGAGCTTGCTCAGAACAAAAGAACTGTTCTTCCTACACACACGGGCCATATCTACTTCAACTCTGCTTAGGAAACTGACAAGAACAGGAGCTTCTCTTCAGTCCAATACACTGTACTTGCTGGGAACATACGCGAGTGCTATTTGCACTCTATGGCAAATGGATCGCATTAGTGACTCTTCTTACCAGAAAACAAGTCTTGTTCGTAGGACAAAAACTGCATGTGATTCAACTCCATTTCTGACTGGGAAACAAACAATAGCTCGCCTTACAAGAAACACACTCTGCTTTTGAGAGAAGAGCACTCTTCTACTCTACTCTGTCTCCTATAGTGCCAGAACAGTGAGCTTGCTCAGAACAAAAGAACTGTTCTTTTTACACAAACGGGCCATATCTACTTCAACTCTGCTTAGGAAATTGACAAGAACAGTAGCTTTTCTTCAGTCCAATACACTGTACTTGCGGGGAACAGACGCGAGTGCTATTTGCACTGTGTATGGCAATTGGAGCACAATAGTGACTCTTCTTAACGGAAAACAAGTCTTGCTCGTAGGACAAGAAACTGCATGTGATTCAACTCCATTTCTGACTGGGAAACAAACACTAGCTTGCCTTACAAGAAACACACTCTGCTTTTGAGAAAAGAGCACTCTTCTAATCTACTGTGTTTCCTATAGGGCCAGAACAGTGAGCTTGCTCAGCATAAGAGGACTAGCTTCCTACACACAAGGGTCATGTCTACATCCACTCTGCTTAGGAAACTGACAAGAAGAGGAGCTTCTCTTCAGTCCCATACACAGTACTTGCTGGGAACAGATGCAAGTGCTATTTGCACTGTGTGGCAAATGGATCGCAATAGTGACTCTACTTACAAGAAAAAATCTCTTGCTCATAGGACCAGAAACTGCATGTGATTCAACTCCATTTCTGAACTGGGAAACAAACACTAGCTCGACTTACAAGAAACACACTCTGCTTTTGAGAAAAGAGCACTCTTCTACTCTACTGTGTTTCCTATAGGGCCAGAACAGTGAGCTTGCTCAGAACAAAAGAACTGTGCTTCCTGCACACACGGGCCATATCTACTTCAACTCTGCTTAGGAAACTGACAAGAACAGGAGCTTCTCTTCAGTCCAATACACTGTATATGCTGGGAACAGACGCGAGTGCTATTTGCAATGTGTGGCAAATGGATCGCATTAGTGACTCTTCTTACCAGAAAACTAGTCTTGTTCGTAGGACCATATAGTGCATGTGATTCAAATCTAGTTTGACAGGGAAACAAACCCTAGCTCGCCTTACAAGAAACACACTCTGCTTTTGAGAAAAGAGCACTCTTCTACTCTACTCCTCCTGTGAGGCCAGAACAGTGAGCTTGCTCAGAACAAAAGAACTGTTCTTTTTACAAACACGGGCCATATCTACTTCAACTCTGCTTAGGAAATTGACAAGAACAGTAGCTTCTCTTGAGTCCAATACACTGTACTTGCTGGGAACAGACGAGAGTGCTATTTGCAATGTGTACGGCAATGGGAGCACAATAGTGACTCTTCTTAACAGAAAACAAGTCTTGCTCGTAGGACAAGAAACTGCATGTGATTCAACTCCATTTCTGACTGGGAAACAAACACTAGCTCGCCTTACAAGAAACACACTCTGCTTTTGAGAAAAGAGCACTCTTCTACTCTACTGTGTTTCCTATAGGGCCAGAACAGTGAGCTTGCTCAGAACAAAGAACTGTTCTTCCTACACACACGGGCCATATCTACTTCAACTCTGCTTATTAAACTGACAAGAACAGGAGCTTCTCTTCAGTCCAATACACTGTACTTGCTGGGAACATACGCGAGTGCTATTTGCACTGTGTGGCAAATGGATCGCATTAGTGACTCTTCTTACCAGAAAACAAGTCTGGCTCGTAGGACAAGAAACTGCATCTGATTCAACTCCGTTTCTGACAGGGAAACAAACAATAGCTCGCTTTACAAGAAACACACTCTGCTTTTGAGAGAAGAGCACTCTTCTACTCTACTGTGTTTCCTATAGCACCAGAACAGTGAGCTTGCTCAGAACAAAAGGACTGTGCTTCCTACACACACGGGCCATATCTACTTCAACTCTGCTTAGGAAACTGACAAGAACAGTAGCCTCTCTTCAGTCAAATACACTGTACTTACTGGGAACAGACACGAGGGCTATTTAAACTGTGTATGGCAATGGGAGCACAATAGTGACACTTCTTACCAGAAAACAACTCTTGCTGGTAGGACCAGAAACTTAATGTGATTCAACTCCATTTCTGACTGGGAAACAAACACTAGCTCGCCTTACAAGAAACACAGTCTGCTTTTGAGAAAAGAGCACTTTCTACTCTACAGTGTTTCCTATAGGGCCAGAACAGTGAGCTTGCTCAGAACTAAAGAACTGTGCTTCCTGCACACATGGTCCATATCTACTTCAACTCTGCTAAGGAAACTGACAAGAACAGGAGCTTCTCTTCAGTCCAATACACTGTACTTGCTGGGAACAGACGCGAGTGCTATTGGCACTGTGTGGCAAAAGGATCGCAATAGTGACTCTTCTTACCAGAAACCAACTCTTCCTCGTAGGACCAGAAACTGCATGTGATTCAACACCATTTCTGACGCGGAAACAAAAACTAGTTCGCCTTACAAGAAACACACTCTGCTTTTCAGAAAAGAGCACTCTTCTACTCTACTGTGTTATCTATAGAACCAGAACAGTGAGCTTGCTCAGAACAAAAGAACTGTGCTTCCCACACACACGGGTCATATCTACTTCAACTCTGCTTAGGAAACTGACAAGAACAGTAGCTTCTCTTCAGTCCAATACACTGTACTTGCTGGGAACAGACACGAGTGCTATTTGCACTGTGTACGGCAATGGGAGCACAATAGTGACTCTTCTTACCAGAAAACAACTCTTGCTCGTAGGACCAGAAAATGCATGTGATTCAACTCCATTTCTGACTGGGAAACAAACACTAGCTTGCCTTACAATAAACACACTCTGCTTTTGAGAAAAGAGCACTCTTCTACTCTACTGTGTTTTTTACAGGGCCAGAACAGTGAGCTTGGTCAGAACAAAAGAACTGTGCTTCCTACACACACGGGACATATCTACTTCAACTCTGCTTAGGAAACTGACAAGAACAGGAGCTTCTTTTCATTCCAATACACTGTACTTGCTGGGAACAGATGCGAGTTCTATTTGCACTGTGTGGAAAATGAATCGAATAGTGACTCTACTTACAAGAAAACAACTCTTGCTCATAGGACCAGAAACTGCATGTGATTCAAGTCCATTTCTGAATGGGAAACAAACACTAGCTCACCTTACAAGAAACACACTCTGCTTTTGAGAAAAGAGCACTCTTCTACTCTACTGTGTTTCCTATAGGGCCAGAACAGTGATTTTGCTCAGAACAAAAGAACTGTGCTTCCTACACCCATGGGCCATATCTACTTCAACTCTGCTTAGGAAATTGACAAGAACAGTAGCTTCTCTTCAGTCCAATACACTGAACTTGTTGGCAACAGACGCGAGTGCTATTTGCACTGTGTGGCAAATGGATCGCAATAGTGACTCTTCTTACCAGAAAACAACTCTTGCTCGTAGGACCGGAAACTGCATGTGATTAAACTCCATTTCTAACAGGGAAACAAACACTAGCTCGCCTTACAAGAAACACACTCTGCTTTTGAGAAAAGAGCACGCTTCTACTCTACTGTGTTTCCTATAGGGCCAGAACAGTGAGCTTGCTCAGAACAAAAGAACTGTTCTTCCTACACACACGGGCCATATCTACTTCAACTCTGCTTAGGAAACTGACAAGAACAGGAGCTTCTCTTCAGTCCAATACACTGTACTTGCTGGGAACATACGCGAGTGCTATTTGCACTCTATGGCAAATGGATCGCATTAGTGACTCTTCTTACCAGAAAACAAGTCTTGTTCGTAGGACAAAAACTGCATGTGATTCAACTCCATTTCTGACTGGGAAACAAACAATAGCTCGCCTTACAAGAAACACACTCTGCTTTTGAGAGAAGAGCACTCTTCTACTCTACTCTGTCTCCTATAGTGCCAGAACAGTGAGCTTGCTCAGAACAAAAGAACTGTTCTTTTTACACAAACGGGCCATATCTACTTCAACTCTGCTTAGGAAATTGACAAGAACAGTAGCTTTTCTTCAGTCCAATACACTGTACTTGCGGGGAACAGACACGAGTGCTATTTGCACTGTGTATGGCAATTGGAGCACAATAGTGACTCTTCTTAACGGAAAACAAGTCTTGCTCGTAGGACAAGAAACTGCATGTGATTCAACTCCATTTCTGACTGGGAAACAAACACTAGCTCGCCTTACAAGAAACACACTCTGCTTTTGAGAAAAGAGCACTCTTCTAATCTACTGTGTTTCCTATAGGGCCAGAACAGTGAGCTTGCTCAGCATAAGAGGACTAGCTTCCTACACACAAGGGTCATGTCTACATCCACTCTGCTTAGGAAACTGACAAGAAGAGGAGCTTCTCTTCAGTCCCATACACAGTACTTGCTGGGAACAGATGCAAGTGCTATTTGCACTGTGTGGCAAATGGATCGCAATAGTGACTCTACTTACAAGAAAAAAATCTCTTGCTCATAGGACCAGAAACTGCATGTGATTCAACTCCATTTCTGAACTGGGAAACAAACACTAGCTCGACTTACAAGAAACACACTCTGCTTTTGAGAAAAGAGCACTCTTCTACTCTACTGTGTTTCCTATAGGGCCAGAACAGTGAGCTTGCTCAGAACAAAAGAACTGTGCTTCCTGCACACACGGGCCATATCTACTTCAACTCTGCTTAGGAAACTGACAAAAACAGGAGCTTCTCTTCAGTCCAATACACTGTATATGCTGGGAACAGACGCGAGTGCTATTTGCAATGTGTGGCAAATGGATCGCATTAGTGACTCTTCTTACCAGAAAACTAGTCATGTTCGTAGGACCATATAGTGCACGTGAATCAAATCTAGTTTGACAGGGAAACAAACCCTAGCTCGCCTTACAAGAAACACACTCTGCTTTTGAGAAAAGAGCACTCTTCTACTCTACTCTTTCTCCTGTGAGGCCAGAACAGTGAGCTTGCTCAGAACAAAAGAACTGTTCTTTTTACAAACACGGGCCATATCTACTTCAACTCTGCTTAGGAAATTGACAAGAACAGTAGCTTCTCTTGAGTCCAATACACTGTACTTGCTGGGAACAGACGAGAGTGCTATTTGCAATGTGTACGGCAATGGGAGCACAATAGTGACTCTTCTTAACAGAAAACAAGTCTTGCTCGTAGGACAAGAAACTGCATGTGATTCAACTCCATTTCTGACTGGGAAACAAACACTAGCTCGCCTTACAAGAAACACACTCTGCTTTTGAGAAAAGAGCACTCTTCTACTCTACTGTGTTTCCTATAGGGCCAGAACAGTGAGCTTGCTCAGAACAAAGAACTGTTCTTCCTACACACACGGGCCATATCTACTTCAACTCTGCTTATTAAACTGACAAGAACAGGAGCTTCTCTTCAGTCCAATACACTGTACTTGCTGGGAACAGACGCAGGTGCTATTGGCACTGTGTGGCAAATGGATCGCAATAGTGACTCTTCTTACCAGAAACCAACTCTTCCTCGTAGGACCAGAAACTGCATGTGATTCAACACCATTTCTGACGAGGAAACAAAAACTAGTTCGCCTTACAAGAAACACACTCTGCTTTTCAGAAAAGAGCACTCTTCTACTCTACTGTGTTATCTATAGAACCAGAACAGTGAGCTTGCTCAGAACAAAAGAACTGTGCTTCCCACACACACGGGTCATATCTACTTCAACTCTGCTTAGGAAACTGACAAGAACAGTAGCTTCTCTTCAGTCCAATACACTGTACTTGCTGGGAACAGACACGAGTGCTATTTGCACTGTGTACGGCAATGGGAGCACAATAGTGACTCTTCTTACCAGAAAACAACTCTTGCTCGTAGGACCAGAAAATGCATGTGATTCAACTCCATTTCTGACTGGGAAACAAACACTAGCTTGCCTTACAATAAACACACTCTGCTTTTGAGAAAAGAGCACTCTTCTACTCTACTGTGTTTTTTACAGGGCCAGAACAGTGAGCTTGGTCAGAACAAAAGAACTGTGCTTCCTACACACACGGGACATATCTACTTCAACTCTGCTTAGGAAACTGACAAGAACAGGAGCTTCTTTTCATTCCAATACACTGTACTTGCTGGGAACAGATGCGAGTTCTATTTGCACTGTGTGGAAAATGAATCGAATAGTGACTCTACTTACAAGAAAACAACTCTTGCTCATAGGACCAGAAACTGCATGTGATTCAACTCCATTTCTGAATGGGAAACAAACACTAGCTCACCTTACAAGAAACACACTCTGCTTTTGAGAAAAGTGCACTCTTCTACTCTACTGTGTTTCCTATAGGGCCAGAACAGTGATTTTGCTCAGAACAAAAGAACTGTGCTTCCTACACCCATGGGCCATATCTACTTCAACTCAGCTTAGGAAATTGACAAGAACAGTAGCTTCTCTTCAGTCCAATACACTGAACTTGTTGGCAACAGACGCGAGTGCTATTTGCACTGTGTGGCAAATGGATCGCATTAGTGACTCTTCTTACCAGAAAACAACTCTTGCTCGTAGGACCGGAAACTGCATGTGATTCAACTCCATTTCTAACAGGGAAACAAACACTAGCTCGCCTTACAAGAAACACACTCTGCTTTTGAGAAAAGAGCACGCTTCTACTCTACTGTGTTTCCTATAGGGCAATAACAGTGAGCTTGCTCAGAACAAAAGAACTGTTCTTCCTACACACACGGGCCATATCTACTTCAACTCTGCTTAGGAAACTGACAAGAACAGGAGTTTCTCTTCAGTCCAATACACTGTACTTGCTGGGAACATACGCGAGTGCTATTTGCACTCTATGGCAAATGGATCGCATTAGTGACTCTTCTTACCAGAAAACAAGTCTTGTTCGTAGGACAAAAACTGCATGTGATTCAACTCCATTTCTGACTGGGAAACAAACAATAGCTCGCCTTACAAGAAACACACTCTGCTTTTGAGAGAAGAGCACTCTTCTACTCTACTCTGTCTCCTATAGTGCCAGAACAGTGAGCTTGCTCAGAACAAAAGAACTGTTCTTTTTACACAAACGGGCCATATCTACTTCAACTCTGCTTAGGAAATTGACAAGAACAGTAGCTTTTCTTCAGTCCAATACACTGTACTTGCGGGGAACAGACACGAGTGCTATTTGCACTGTGTATGGCAATTGGAGCACAATAGTGACTCTTCTTAACGGAAAACAAGTCTTGCTCGTAGGACAAGAAACTGCATGTGATTCAACTCCATTTCTGACTGGGAAACAAACACTAGCTCGCCTTACAAGAAACACACTCTGCTTTTGAGAAAAGAGCACTCTTCTAATCTACTGTGTTTCCTATAGGGCCAGAACAGTGAGCTTGCTCAGCATAAAAGGACTAGCTTCCTACACACAAGGGTCATGTCTACATCCACTCTGCTTAGGAAACTGACAAGAAGAGGAGCTTCTCTTCAGTCCCATACACAGTACTTGCTGGGAACAGATGCAAGTGCTATTTGCACTGTGTGGCAAATGGATCGCAATAGTGACTCTACTTACAAGAAAAAATCTCTTGCTCATAGGACCAGAAACTGTGCTTCCCACACACATGGGTCATATCTACTTCAACTCTGCTTAGGAAACTGACAAGAACAGTAGCGTCTCTTCAGTCAAATACACTGTACTTACTGGGAACAGACACGAGGGCTATTTGAACTGTGTATGGCAATGGGAGCACAATAGTGACACTTCTTACCAGAAAACAACTCTTGCTGGTAGGACCAGAAACTTAATGTGATTCAACTCCATTTCTGACTGGGAAACAAACACTAGCTCGCCTTACAAGAAACACAGTCTGCTTTTGAGAAAAGAGCACTTTCTACTCTACAGTGTTTCCTATAGGGCCAGAACAGTGAGCTTGCTCAGAAGAAAAGAACTGTGCTTCCTGCACACATGGTCCATATCTACTTCAACTCTGCTAAGGAAACTGACAAGAACAGGAGCTTCTCTTCAGTCCAATACACTGTACTTGCTGGGAACAGACGCGAGTGCTATTGGCACTGTGTGGCAAAAGGATCGCAATAGTGACTCTTCTTACCAGAAACCAACTCTTCCTCGTAGGACCAGAAACTGCATGTGATTCAACACCAATTCTGACGAGGAAACAAAAACTAGTTCGCCTTACAAGAAACACACTCTGCTTTTCAGAAAAGAGCACTCTTCTACTCTACTGTGTTATCTATAGGACCAGAACAGTGAGCTTGCTCAGAACAAAAGAATTGTGCTTCCCACACACACGGGTCATATCTACTTCAACTCTGCTTAGGAAACTGACAAGAACAGTAGCTTCTCTTCAGTCCAATACACTGTACTTGCTGGGAACAGACACGAGTGCTATTTGCACTGTGTACGGCAATGGGAGCACAATAGTGACTCTTCTTACCAGAAAACAACTCTTGCTCGTAGGACCAGAAACTGCATGTGATTCAACTCCATTTCTGACTGGGAAACAAACACTAGCTTGCCTTACAATAAACACACTCTGCTTTTGAGAAAAGAGCACTCTTCTACTCTACTGTGTTTTTTACAGGGCCAGAACAGTGAGCTTGCTCAGAACAAAAGAACTGTGCTTCCTACACACGGGACATATCTACTTCAACTCTGCTTAGGAAACTGACAAGAACAGGAGCTTCTCTTCATTCCAATACACTGTACTTGCTGGGAACAGATGCGAGTTCTATTTGCACTGTGTGGAAAATGAATCGAATAGTGACTCTACTTACAAGAAAACAACTCTTGCTCATAGGACCAGAAACTGCATGTGATTCAAGTCCATTTCTGAATGGGAAACAAACACTAGCTCACCTTACAAGAAACACACTCTGCTTTTGAGAAAAGAGCACTCTTCTCCTCTACTGTGTTTCCTATAGGGCCAGAACAGTGATTTTGCTCAGAACAAAAGAACTGTGCTTACTACACACACGTGCCATACCTACTTTAACTCTGCTTAGGAATTTGACAAGAACAGTAGCTTCTCTTCATTCCAATACACTGTACTTGCTGGGAACAGGCGCAAGTGCTGCTTGCACTGTGTATGGCAGTGAAAAAACTCTTACTCATAGGACCGGAAACCTCAAGTGATTCAACTCTATTTCTTATGGGGAAACAAACACTAGCTCGCCATAAAAGAAACAAACTCTGCTTTTGAGAAAAGAGCACTCTTCTACTCTACTGTGTTTCTTATATGGCCAGAACAGTGAGCTTCCTCAGAACAAAAGAACTGTGCTTCCTACACCCATGGGCCATATCTACTTCAACTCTGCTTAGGAAACTGACAAGAACAGTATCTTCCCTTCATTCCAATACACTGTACTTGCTGGGAACAGATGCAAGTGCTGCTTGCACTGTGTATGGCAGTGAAAAAACTCTTACACATAGGACCGGAAACCTCATGTGATTCAACTCTCTTTCTGATGGGGAAACAAACACTAGCTCGCCTTAAAAGAAACAAACTCTGCTTTTGAGAAAAGAGCACTCTTCTACTCTACTGTGTTTCTTATATGGCCAGAACAGTGAGCTTCCTCAGAACAAAAGAACTGTGCTTCCTACACACACGGGCCATATCTTCTATAACTCTGCTTAGGAAACTGACCAGAACAGTAGCTTCTCTTCAGTCCAATACACTGTACTTGCGGGAAACAGATGCGAGTGCTACTTGCACTGTGTATGGCAATGGGATCGCAAGAGTGACTCTTCTTACCAGAAAACAAGTCTTGCTCATAGGACCAGAAACTGCATGTGATTCAACTCCATTTCTGAATGGGAAACAAACGCTAGCTCGCCTTACAAGAAACACACTCTGCTATTGAGAAAAGAGCACTCTTCTACTCTACTGTGTTTCCTATATGGCCAGAACAGTGAGCTTGCTCAGAACAAAAAACTGTGCTTACTACACACACAGGCCATACCTACTTCAACTCTGCTTAGAAAACTGACAAGAACAGGAGCTCTTCTTCAGTCCAATACACAGTATTGCTGGCAACAGACGCGAGTGCTATTTACACTGTGTGGCAAATGGATCGCAATAGTGACTCTTCTTACCAGAAAATAAGTCTTGCTCGTAGGACCAGAAACTGCATGTGATTCAACTCCATTTCTGACAGGGAAACAAACACTAGCTCACCTTACAAGAAACACACTCTTCTTTTGAGAAAAGAGCACTCTTCTACTCTACTGTGTTTCCTATAGTGCCAGAACAGTGATTTTGCTCAGAACAAAAGAACTGTGCTTCCTACACCCATGGGCCATGTCTAATTCAACTCTGTTTAGGAATTTGACAAGAACAGTAGCTTCTCTTCATTCCAATACACTGTGCTTGCTGGGAACAGACGCAAGTGCTGCTTGCACTGTGTATGGCAGTGAAAAAACTCTTACTCATAGGACCGGAAACCTCATGTGATTCATGTCTATTTCTTATGAGGAAACAAACACTAGCTCGCCATAAAAGAAACAAACTCTGCTTTTGAGAAAAGAGCACTCTTCTACTCTACTGTGTTTCTTATATGGCCAGAACAGTGAGCTTCCTCAGAACAAAAGAACTGTGCTTCCTACACACACGGGCCATATCTACTTCAACTCTGCTTAGGAAACTGACAAGAACTGTAGCTTCTCTTCAGTCCAATACACTGTACTTGCTGGAAACAGATGCGAGTGCTACTTGCACTGTGTATGGCAATGGGATTTCAATAGTGACTCTTCTTACCAGAAAACAACTCTTGCTCGTAGATCCAGAAACTGCATGTGATTCAACTCTATTTCTGATGGGGAAACAAACACTAGCTCGCCTTACAAGAAACACACTCTGCTATTGAGAAAAGAGCACTCTTCTACTCTACTGTGTTTCCTATAGGGCCAGAACAGTGAGCTTGCTCAGAACAAAAAACTGTGCTTACTACACACACGGGCCATACCTACTTCAACTCTGCTTAGAAAACTGACAAGAACAGGAGCTCTTCTTCAGTTCAATACACAGTATTGCTGGCAACAGACGCGAGTGCTATTTACACTGTGTGGCAAATGGATCACAATAGTGACTCTTCTTACCAGAAAATAAGTCTTGCTCATAGGACCAGAAACTGCATGTGATTCAACTCCATTTCTGAATGGGAAACAAACACTAGCTCACCTTACAAGAAACACACTCTGCTTTTGAGAAAAGAGCACTCTTCTACTCTACTGTGTTTCCTATAGTGCCAGAACAGTGATTTTGCTCAGAACAAAAGAACTGTGCTTCCTACACCCATGGGCCATATCTACTTCAACTCTGCTTAGGAAACTGACAAGAACAGTAGCTTCTCTTCATTCCAATACACTGTACTTGCTGGGAACAGACGCAAGTGCTGCTTGCACTGTGTATGGCAGTGAAAAAACTCTTACACATAGGACCGGAAACCTCATGTGATTCAACTCTATTTCTGATGGGGAAACAAACACTAGCTCGCCTTAAAAGAAACAAACTCTGCTTTTGAGAAAAGAGCACTCTTCTACTCTACTGTGTTTCTTATATGGACAGAACAGTGAGCTTCCTCAGAACAAAAGAACTGTGCTTCCTACACACACGGGCCATATCTTCTTCAACTCTGCTTAGGAAACTGACCAGAACAGTAGCTTCTCTTCAGTCCAATACACTGTACTTGCGGGAAACAGATGCGAGTGCTACTTGCATTGTGTATGGCAATGGGATCGCAAGAGTGACTCTTCTTACCAGAAAACAAGTCTTGCTCATAGGACCAGAAACTGCATGTGATTCAACTCCATTTCTGAATGGGAAACAAACGCTAGCTCGCCTTAAAAGAAACACACTCTGCTATTGAGAAAAGGGCACTCTTCTACTCTACTGTGTTTCCTATATGGCCACAACAGTGAGCTTGCTCAGAACAAAAGAACTGTGCTTACTACACACACGTGCCATACCTACTTCAACTCTGCTTAGGAAACTGACAAGAACAGGAGCTCTATTTCAGTCCAATACACTGTATTGCTGGCAACAGACGCGAGTGCTATTTACACTGTATGGCAAATGGATCGCAATAGTGACTCTACTTACAAGAAAACAACTCTTGCTCGTAGGACCAGAAACTGCATGTGATTTAACTCCATTTCTGACTGGGAAACAAACACTAGCTCACCTTACAAGAAACACACTCTGCTTTTGAGAATAGAGCACTCTTCTACTCTACTCTGTCTCAAAAAGGCTAGAACAGTGAGCTTGCTCAGAACGAAAGAACTGTTCTTTTTACACACACGGGCCATATCTACTTCAACTCTGCTTAGGAAATTGACAAGAACAGTAGCTTCTCTTCAGTCCAATACACTGTACTTGCTGGGAACAGACGTGTGTGCTATTTTCACTGTGTGGCAAATGGATCGCAATAGTGCCTCTTCTTACCGGAAAAAACTCTTGATCGTAGGACCAGAAACTGCATGTGATTCAACTCCATTTCTGAATGGGAAACAAACACTAGCTCGCCTTACAAGAAACACTCTCTGCTTTTGAGAAAAGAGCACTCTTCTACTCTACTGTGTCTCCTATAGGGCCAGAATAGTGAGCTTGCTCAGAACAAAAGAACTGTTCTTCTTACACACACGGGCCATATCTACTTCAACTCTGCTTAGGAACCTGACAAGAACAGGAGCTTCTATTCATTCCAATACACTGTACTTGCTGGGAACAGACGCGTGTGCTATTTTCACTGTGTGGCAAATGGATCGCATTAGTGACTCTTCTTACCAGAAAACAAGTCTGGCTCGTAGGACCAGAAACTGCATCTGTTTCAACTCCATTTCTGACAGGGAAACAAACAATAGCTCGCCTTACAAGAAACACACTCTGCTTTTGAGAAAAGAGCACTCTTCTACTCTACTGTGTCTCCTATAGGGCCAGAACACTGAGCTTGCTCAGAACAAAAGAACTGTTCTTCCTACACAGACGTGACATATCTACTTCAACTCTGCTTAGGAAACTGACAAGAACAGTAGCTTCTCTTCAGTCCAATACACTGTACTTGCTGGGAACAGATGCGAGTTCTATTTGCACTGTGTGGCAAATGGATCACAACAATGATTCTTCTTACCCAGAAAACATCTCTTGCTCGTAGGACCAGAAACTGCATGTGATTCAACTCCATTTCTGACTGGGAAACAAACACTAGCTCGCCTTACAAGAAACAAACTCTGGATTTGAGAAAAGACCACTCTTCTCTACTGTGTTTCCCTGTAGTCCCAGAACAGTGAGCTTGCTCAGAACAAAAGAACTGTGCTTCCTACACACATGGGACATATCTACTTCAACTCTGCTTAGGAAACTGACAAGAACAGGAGCTTCTCTTCAGTCCAATACAAAGTACTTGCTGGGAACAGATGCGAGTGCTATTTGCACTGTGTTGCAAATGGATCGCAATAGTGACTCTACTTACAAGAAAACAACTCTTGCTCGTAGCACCAGAAACTGCATGTGATTCAACTCCATTTCTGACTGGGAAACAAACACTAGCTCGCCTTCCAAGAAACACACTCTGCTTTTGAGAAAAGAGCACTCTTCTACTCTACTGTGTTTCCTATAGGGCCAGAACAGTGAGCTTCCTCAGAACAAAAAAACTGTTCTTCCTACACAAACGGGCCATATCTACTTCATCTCTGCTTAGGAAACTGAAAAAAACAGTAGCTTCTCTTCAGTCCAATACACTGTACTTGCTGGAAACAGATGCAAGTGCTACTTGCACTTTGTATGGCAATGGGATCCCAAGAGTGACTCTTCTTACCAGAAAACAACTCTTGCTCGTAGGACCAGAAACTGCATGTGATTCAACTCCATTTCTAACAGGGAAACAAACACTAGCTCGCAGTACAAGAAACACACAATGCTTTTGAGAACAGACCACTCGTCTACTATACTGTGTTTCCTATAGGGCCAGAACAGTGAGCTTGCTTAGAACAAAAGAACTGTGCTCCTACACACACGGGCCATATCTATTTCCACTCCACTTAGTAAACTGACAAGAATAGTAGCTTCTCTTCAGTCCAATACACTGTACTTGCTGGGAACATACACGAGTGCTATTTGCACCTTGTGGCAAATGGACCGCAATAGTGAATCTTATTACCAGAAAACAAGTCTTGCTCGTAGAACCTGAAACTGCATCTGATTCAACTCCACTTCTGACAGGGAAACAAACAATAGCTCGCCCTACAAGAAACACACTCTGCTTTTGAGAAAAGAGCACTCTTCTACTCTACCTTGTTTCCTATAGGGCCAGAACAGTGAGCTTGCTCAGAACAAAAGAACTGTTCTTTTTACACACACGGGCCATATCTACTTCAACTCTGCTTAGGAAATTGACAAGAACAGTAGCTTCTCTACAGTCCAATACACTGTACTTGCTGGGACCAGACGCGAGTGCTATTTGCACTGTGTACGCCAATGGTAGCACAATAGTGACTCTTCTTAACAGAAAACAAGTCTTGCTCGTAGGACAAGAAACTGCATGTGATTCAACTCCATTTCTGACTGGGAAACAAACACTAGCTCGCCTTACAAGAAACACACTCTGCTTTTGAGAAAAGAGCACTCTTCTACTCTACTGTGTTTCCTATAGGGCCAGAACAGTGAGCTTGCTCAGAACAAATGAACTGTTCTTCCTACATACGGGCCATATCTACTTCAACTCTGCTTAGGAAACTGACAAGAACAGAAGCTTCTCTTCAGTCCAATACACTGTAATTCCAGGGAACAGACGCGAGTGCTATTTGCACTGTGTGGCAAATCGATCGCATTAGTGACTCTTCTTACCAGAAAACTAGTCTTGTTCATAGGACCAGAAAGTGCATGTGATTCAACTCCAGTTTGACAGGGAAACAAACACTAGCTCGCCTTACAAGAAACACACTCTGCTTTTGAGAAAAGAACACTCTTCTACTCTACTGTGTTTCCTATAGGGCCAGAACATTGAGCTTGCTCAGAACAAATGAACTGTGCTTACTACACACACGGGCCATATCTATTTCCACTCTGCATAGGAAACTGACAAAACAGGAGCTTCTCTTCAGTCCAATATACAGTACTTGCTGGGAACTGATGCGAGTGCTATTTGCACTGTGTGGCAAATGGATCCCAACAGTGACTCTACTTACCAGAAAACAACTCTGGCTCGTAGGACCAGAAACTGCATGTGATTCAACTCCATTTCTGACTGGGAAACAAACACTAGCACGCCTTACAGGAAACACACTCTGCTATTGGGAAAAGAGCACTCTTCTACTCTACTGTGATTCCTATATGGCCAGAACAGTGAGCTTGCTCAGCACAAAAGAACTAGCTTCCTACACACAAGGGCCATATCTACTTACACTCTGCTTAGGAAACTGACAAGAAGAGGAGCTTCTCTTCAGTCCAATACACAGTACTTGCTGGGAACAGATGCGAGTGCTATTTGCACTGTGTGGCAAATGGATCGCAATAGTGACTGTACTTACAAGAAAACAACTCTTGCTCGTAGGACCAGAAACTGCATGTGATTCAACTCCATTTCTGAATGGGAAACAAACACTAGCTCGCAGTACAAGAAACACACTCTGCTTTTGAGAAAAGAGCACTCTTCTACTCTACTGTGTTTCCTATAGGGCCAGAACAGTGAGTTTGCTCAGAACAAAAGAAATGTGCTTCCTACACAAATGGGATATATCTACTTAAACTCTGCTTAGGAAACTGACAAGAACAGTAGCTTCTCTTCATTCCAATACACTGTACTTGCTGGGAACAGATGCAAGTGCTGCTTGCACTGTGTATGGCAGTGAAAAAACTCTTACACATAGGACCGGCAACCTCATGTGATTCAACTCTATTTCTGATGGTGAAACAAACACTAGCTCGCCTTAAAAGAAACAAACTCTGCTTTTGAGAAAAGAGCACTCTTCTACTCTACTGTGTTTCTTATATGGCCAGAACAGTGAACTTCCTCAGAACAAAAGAACTGTGCTTCCTACACACACGGGCAATATCTACTTCAACTCTGCTTAGGAAACTGACAAGAAAAGTAGCTTCTTTTCAGTCCAATACACTGTACTTGCTGGAAACAGATGGGAGTGCTACTTGCACTGTGTATGGCAATGGGATCACAATAGTGACTCTTCTTACCAGAAAACAACTCTTGCTCGTAGGCCCAGAAACTGCATGTGATTCAAATCCATTTCTGAATGGGAAACAAACACTAGCTCGTCTTACAAGAAACACACTCTGCTATTGAGAAAAGAGCACTCTTCTACTCTACTGTATTTCCTATAGGGCCAGAACAGTTAGCTTTCTCAGAACAAAAGAACTGTGCTTCCTACAAACACGGGCCATACCTACTTCAACTCTGCTTAGGAAACTGACAAGAACAGGAGCTCTTCTTCAGTCCAATACACAGTATTGCTGGCAACAGACGCGAGTGCTATTTGCACTGTGTGGCAAATGGATCGCATTAGTGACTCTTCTTACCAGAAAACTAGTCTTGTTCGTAGGACCAGAAAGTGCATGTGATTCAACTCCAGTTTGACAGGGAAACAAACACTAGCTCGCCTTACAGGAAACACACTCTGCTTTTGAGAAAAGAGCACTCTTCTACTCTACTCTGTCTCCTATAGGGCCAGAACAGTGAGCTTGCTGAGAACAAAAGAGCTGTTCTTTTTACACACACGGGCCATATCTACTTCAACTCTGCTTAGGAAATTGACAAGAACAGTAGCTTCTCTACAGTCCAATACACTGTACTTGCTCGGAACAGACGCGAGTGCTATTTGCACTGTGTGGCAAATGAATCGCATTAGTGACTCTTCTTACCAGAAAACTAGTCTTGTTCGTAGGACCAGAAAGTGCATGTGATTCAACTCCAGTTTGACAGGGAAACAAACACTAGCTCTCCTGACAAGAAACACACTCTGCTTTTGAGAAAAGAGCACTCTTCTACTCTACTCTGTCACCTATAAGGCCAGAACAGTAAGCTTTCTCAGAACAAAAGAACTGTTCCTTTTTCACACACGGGACATATGTACTTCAACTCTGCTTAGGTCATTGACAAGAACAGTAGCTTCTCTTCAGTCCAATACACTGTACTTGTTGGGAACAGATGCGAGTGCTATTTGCACTGTGTACGGCAATGGGAGCACAATAGTGACACTTCTTAACAGAAAACAAGTCTTGCTCGTAGGACAAGAAACTGCATGTGATTCAACTCCATTTCTGACTGGGAAACAAACACTAGCTCGCCTTACAAGAAACACACTCTGCTTTTGAGAAAAGAGCACTCTTCTACTCTATTGTGTTTCCTATAGGGCCAGAACAGTGAGCATCCTCAGAACAAAAGAACTGTGCTTCCTACACACAAGGGCCATATCTTCTTCAACTGTGCTTAGGAAACTGACAAGAACAGTAGCTTCTCTTCAGTCCAACACACTGTACTTGCGGGAAACAGACGCGAGTGCTACTTGCACTGTGTATGGCAATGGGATCGCAAGAGTGACTCTTCTTACCAGAAAACAACTCTTGCTCGTAGGAACAGAAACTGCATGTGATTCAACTCCATTTCTGAATGGGAAACAAACGCTAGCTCGCCTTACAAGAAACACACTCTGCTATTGAGAAAAGAGCACTCTTCTACTCTACTGTGTTTCCTATAGGGCCAGAACAGTGAGCTTGCTCAGAACAAAAGAACTGTGTTTACTACACACACGGGCCATACCTACTTCAACTCTGCTTAGGAAACTGACAAGAACAGGAGCTCTATTTCAGTCCAATACACTGTATTGCTGGCAACAGACGCGAGTGCTATTTACACTGTGTGTCAAATGGATCGCAATAGTGACTCTACTTACCAGAAAAGAACTCTGGCTCGTAGGAGCAGAAACTGCATGTGACTCAACTCCATTTCTGACTGGGAAACAAACACTAGCTCGCCTTACAAGAAACACACTCTGCTTTTGAGAAAAGAGCACTCTTCTACTCTACTGAGTTTCCTATAGGGCCAGAACAGTGAGCTTGCTCAGAACAAAAGAACTGTGCTTCCTACACATTGGGATATATTTACTTCAACTCTGCTTAGGAAACTGACAAGAACAGTAGCTTCTCTTCAGTCCAATAAACTGTACTCGCTGGGAACAGACGCGAGTGCTATTTGCACTGTGTACGGCAATGGGAGCACAATAGTGACTCTTCTTACCAGAAAACAAGTCTTGCTTGTGGGACCAGAAACTGCATGTGATTCAACTCCATTTCTGACTGGGAAACAAACACTAGCTCGCCTTACAAGAAACACGCTCTGCTTTTGAGAAAAGAGCACTCTTCTACTCTACTGTGTCTTTTATAGGGCCAGAACAGTTAGCTTGCTCAGAACAAAAGAACTGTTCTTTCTACACACACGGTCCATATCTACTTCAACTCTGCTTAGGAACCTGACAAGAAGAGGAGCTTCTCTTCATTCCAATACACTGTACTTGCTGGGAAGAGACGCAAGTGCTGCTTGCACTGTGTACGGCAGTGAAAAAACTTTTACTCATAGGAACAGAAACCGCATGTGATTCAACTCTATTTCTGATGGGAAAACAAACACTGGCTCGTCTTAAAAGAAACACACTCTGCTTTTGAGAAAAGAGCACTCTTCTACTGTACTGTGTTTCCTATAGCGCCAGAATAGTGAACTTCCTCAGAACAAAAGAACTGTGCTTCCTACACACACGGGCCATATCTACTTCAACTCTGCTTAGGAAACTGACAAGAACAGTAGCTTCTCTTCAGTACAATACACTGTACTTGCTGGGAACAGACGCGAGTGCTATTTGCACTGTGTGGCAAATGGATCACATTAGTGACTCTTCTTACCAGAAAACAAGTCTTGTTCGTATGACAAAAACTGCATGTGATTCAACTCCATTTCTGACTGGGAAACAAACACTAGCTCGCCTTACAAGAAACACTCTCTGCTTTTGAGAAAAGAGCACTCTTCTACTCTACTCTGTTTCCTATAGGGCCAGAACAGTGAGCTTGCTCAGAACAAAAGAACTGTTCTTTTTACACACACGGGACATATGTACTTCAACTCTGCTTAGGAAATTGACAAGAACAGTAACTTCTCTTCAGTCCAATACACTGTACTTGCTGGGAACAGACGCGAGTGCTATTTGCACTGTGTACGGCAATGGGAGCACAATAGTGACTCTTCTTAACAGAAAACAAGTTTTGCACGTAGGACAAGAAACTGCATGTGATTCAACTCCATTTCTGAATGGGAAACAAACACTAGCTCGCCTTACAAGAAACACACTCTGCTTTTGAGAAAAGAGCACTCTTCTACTCTGCTGTGTTTCCTAGAGGGCCAGAACAGTGAGCTTGCTGAGAACAAAAGAACTGTGCTTCCTACACACACGGGCCTTATCTACTTCAACTCTGCTTAAGAAACTGACAAGAACAGTAGCTTCTCTTCAGTCCAATACACTGTACTTGTTGGCAACAGACGCGAGTGCTATTTGCACTGTGGGGCAAATGGATCGCAATAGTGACTCTTCTTACGAGAAAACAAGTCTTGCTCATAGGACCAGAGACTGCATGTGATTAAACTCCATTTCTAACAGGGAAACAAGCACTCGCTCACAGTACAAGAAACACACACTGCTTTTGAGAAAAGAGCACTCTTCAACTATACTGTGGTTCCTATAGGGCCAGAGCAGTGAGCTTGCTCAGAACAAAAGAACTGTGCTCCTACACACACGGGCCATATCTATTTCCACTCTGCTTAGGAAACTGACAAGAATAGTAGCTTCTCTTCAGTCCAATACACTGTACTTGCTGGGAACAGACGCGAGTGCTATTTGCACTGTGTGGCAAATGGATCGCATTAGTGACTCTTCTTACCAGAAAACAAGTATCGCTCGTAGGACCAGAAACTGCATCTGATTCAACTCCATTTCTGACAGGGAAACAAACAATAGCTCGCCTTACAAGAAACACGCTCTGCTTTTGAGAAAAGAGCACTCTTCTACTCTACTCTGTTTCTTATAGGGCCAGAACAGTGAGCTTGCTCAGAACAAAAGAACTGTGCTTCCTACACAAATGGGATATATCTACTTCAACTCTGCTTAGGAAACTGACAAGAACAGTAGCTTCTCTTCAGTCCAATACACTGAACTTGTTGGCAAAAGACGCGAGTGCTATTTGCACTGTGTGGCAAATGGATCGCAATAGTGACTCTTCTTACCAGAAAACAAGTCTTGCTCGTAGGACCGGAAACTGCATGTGATTACCTCCATTTCTAACAGGGAAACAAACACTAGCTCACAGTACAAGAAACACACACTGCTTTTGAGAAAAAAGCACTCTTCTACTATACTGTGTTTCCCATAGGGCCAGAACAGTGACCTTGCTCAGAACAAAAGACCTGTGCTCCTACACACACGGGCCATATCTATTTCCACTCTGCTTAGGAAACTGACAAGAATAGTAGCTTCTCGTCCGTCCAATACACTGTACTTGCTGGGAACAGAGCGAGTGCTATTTGCACTGTGTGGCAAATGGATCGCAATAGTGACTCTTCTTACCAGAAAACAAGTCTTGCTCGTAGGACCAGAAATTGCATGTGATTAAACTCCATTTCTAACAGGGAAACAAACACTAGCTCGCAGTACAAGAAACACACACAGCTTTTGAGAAAAGACCACTCTTCTACTCTACTGTGTTTCCTATAGTGCCAGAACAGGGAGCTTGCTCAGAACAAAAGTACTGTGCTCCTACACACACGGGCCATATCTATTTCCACTCTGCTTAGGAAACTGACAAGAATAGTAGCTTCTCTTCAGTCCAATACACTGTACTTGCTGGGAACAGACGCGAGTGCTATTTTCACTGTGTGGCAAATGGATCGCATTAGTGACTCTTCTTACCAGAAAACAAGTCTGGCTTGTAGGACCAGAAAATGCATCTGATAAAACTCCATTTCTGACAGGGAAACAAACACTAGCTCGCCTTACAAGAAGCACACTCTGATATTGGAAAAGAGCACTCTCTACTCTACTGTGTTTCATATATGGCAAGAACAGTGAGCTTGCTGAGCATAAAAGATCTAGCTTCCTACACACAAGGGTCATATCTACTTCCACTCTGCTTAGAAAACTGACAAGAAGAGGAGCTTCTCTTCAGTCCAATACACAGTACTTGCTGGGAACAGATGGGAGTGCTATTTGCACTGTGTTGCAAATGGATCGCAATAGTGACTCTACTTACAAGAAAACAACTCTTGCTCGTAGGACCAGAAACTGCATGTGATCCAACTCCATTTCTGACTGGGAAACAAACACTAGCTCGCCTTACAAGAAACACACTCTGCTTTTGAGAAAAGAGCACTCTTCTACTCTACTGTGTTTCCTATAGGGCCAGAACAGTGAGCTTCCTCAGAACAAAAGAACTGTGCTTCCTACACACATGGGCCTTATCTACTTCAACTCTGCTTAGGAAACTGACAAGAACAGTAGCTTCTCTTCAGTCCAATACACTGTACTTGCTGGGAACAGACGCGAGTGCTATTTGCACTGTGTATGGCAATGGGAGCACAATAGTGACTCTTCTTAAAGGAAAACAAGTCTTGCTCGTAGGACAAGAAACTGCATGTGATTCAACTCCATTTCTGACTGGGAAACAAACACTTGCTCGCCTTACAAGAAACACACTCTGCTTTTGAGAAAAGAGCACTCTTCTACTCTACTGTGTTTCCTAGAGGGCCAGAACAGTGAGCTTGCTCAGAACAAAAGAAATGTTCTTCCTACACACACGGGCCATATCTACTTCAACTCTGCTTAGGAAACTGACAAGAACAGGAGCTTCTCTTCAGTCCAGTACACTGTACTTGCTGGGAACAGACGCGAGTGCTATTTGCACTGTGTGGCAAATGGATCGCATTAGTGACTCTTCTTACCAGAAAACTAGTCTTGTTCGTAGGACCAGAAAGTGCATGTGATTCAACTCCAGTTTGACAGGGAATCAAACACTAGCTCGCCTTAAAAGAAACACACTCTGCTTTTGAGAAAAGAGCACTCTTCTACTCTACTCTGTCTCCTATAGGGCAAGAACAGTGAGCTTGCTCAGAACAAAAGAACTGTGCTTACTACACACACGGGCCATACCTACTTCAACTCTGCTTAGGAAACTGACAAGAACAGGAGCTCTATTTCAGTCCAATACACTGTATTGCTGGCAACAGACGCGAGTGCTATTTGCACTGTGTGGCAAATGGATCGCAATAGTGACTCTACTTACCAGAAAACAACTCTGGCTCGTAGGAGCAGAAACTGCATGTGATTCAACTCCATTTCTGACTGGGAAACAAACACTAGCTCGCCTTACAAGAAACACACTCTGCTTTTGAGAAAAGAGCACTCTTCTACTCTACTGAGTTTCCTATAGGGCCAGAACAGTGAGCTTGCTCAGAACAAAAGAACTGTGCTTCCTACACATTGGGATATATCTACTTCAACTCTGCTTAGGAAACTGACAAGAACAGTAGCTTCTCTTCAGTCCAATAAACTGTACTTGCTGGGAACAGACGCGAGTGCTATTTGCACGGTGTGGCAAATGGATCGCAATAATGACTCAACTTACCAGAAAACAACTCTTGCTCGTAGGACCAGAAACTGCATGTGATTCAACTCCATTTCTGACAGGGACAAACACTAGCTCGTCTTACTAGAAACACACTCTGCTTTTGAGAAAAAGCACTCTTCTACTCTATTGTGTTTCCTATAGTACCAGAACAGTGAGCTTGCTGAGAACAAAAGAACTGTGCTTCCTACACACACGGGCGATATCTATTTCCACTCTGCTTAGGAAACTGACAAGAAGAGGAGCTTCTCTTCAGTCCAATACACTGTACTTGCTGGGAATAGACGCGAGTGCTATTTGCACTGTGTGGCAAATGGATCACATTGGTGACTCTTCTTACCAGAAAACAAGTCTTGTTCGTATGACAAAAACTGCATGTGATTCAACTCCATTTGTGACTGGGAAACAAACACTAGCTCGCCTTACAAGAAACACTCTCTGCTTTTGAGAAAAGAGCACTCTTCTACTCTACTCTGTTTCCTATAGGGCCAGAACAGTGAGCTTGCTCAGAACAAAAGAACTGTTCTTTTTACACACACGGGACATATGTACTTCAACTCTGCTTAGGAAATTGACAAGAACAGTAACTTCTCTTCAGTCCAATACACTGTACTTGCTGGGAACAGACGCGAGTGCTATTTGCACTGTGTACGGCAATGGGAGCACAATAGTGACTCTTCTTAACAGAAAACAAGTTTTGCACGTAGGACAAGAAACTGCATGTGATTCAACTCCATTTCTGAATGGGAAACAAACACTAGCTCGCCTTACAAGAAACACACTCTGCTTTTGAGAAAAGAGCACTCTTCTACTCTGCTGTGTTTCCTAGAGTGCCAGAACAGTGAGCTTGCTGAGAACAAAAGAACTGTGCTTCCTACACACACGGGCCTTATCTACTTCAACTCTGCTTAAGAAACTGACAAGAACAGTAGCTTCTCTTCAGTCCAATACACTCTACTTGTTGGCAACAGACGCGAGTGCTATTTGCACTGTGGGGCAAATGGATCGCAATAGTGACTCTTCTTACCAGAAAACAAGTATCGCTCGTAGGACCAGAAACTGCATCTGATTCAACTCCATTTCTGACAGGGAAACAAACAATAGCTCGCCTTACAAGAAACACGCTCTGCTTTTGAGAAAAGAGCACTCTTCTACTCTACTCTGTTTCCTATAGGGCCAGAACAGTGAGCTTGCTCAGAACAAAAGAACTGTGCTTCCTACACAAATGGGATATATCTACTTTAACTCTGCTTAGGAAACTGACAAGAACAGTAGCTTCTCTTCAGTCCAATACACTGAACTTGTTGGCAAAAGACGCGAGTGCTATTTGCACTGTGTGGCAAATGGATCGCAATAGTGACTCTTCTTACCAGAAAACAGGTCTTGCTCGTAGGACCGGAAACTGCATGTGATTACCTCCATTTCTAACAGGGAAACAAACACTAGCTCACAGTACAAGAAACACACACTGCTTTTGAGAAAAAAGCACTCTTCTACTATACTGTGTTTCCTATAGGGCCAGAACAGTGACCTTGCTCAGAACAAAAGACCTGTGCTCCTACACACACGGGCCATATCTATTTCCACTCTGCTTAGGAAACTGACAAGAATAGTAGCTTCTCGTCCGTCCAATACACTGTACTTGCTGGGAACAGAGCGAGTGCTATTTGCACTGTGTGGCAAATGGATCGCAATAGTGACTCTTCTTACCAGAAAACAAGTCTTGCTCGTAGGACCAGAAATTGCATGTGATTAAACTCCATTTCTAACAGGGAAACAAACACTAGCTCGCAGTACAAGAAACACACACAGCTTTTGAGAAAAGACCACTCTTCTACTCTACTGTGTTTCCTATAGTGCCAGAACAGGGAGCTTGCTCAGAACAAAAGTACTGTGCTCCTACACACACGGGCCATATCTATTTCCACTCTGCTTAGGAAACTGACAAGAATAGTAGCTTCTCTTCAGTCCAATACACTGTACTTGCTGGGAACAGACGCGAGTGCTATTTTCACTGTGTGGCAAATGGATCGCATTAGTGACTCTTCTTACCAGAAAACAAGTCTGGCTTGTAGGACCAGAAAATGCATCTGATAAAACTCCATTTCTGACAGGGAAACAAACACTAGCTCGCCTTACAAGAAACACACTCTGATATTGGAAAAGAGCACTCCCTACTCTACTGTGTTTCATATATGGCAAGAACAGTGAGCTTGCTCAGCATAAAAGATCTAGCTTCCTACACACAAGGGTCATATCTACTTCCACTCTGCTTAGAAAACTGACAAGAAGAGGAGCTTCTCTTCAGTCCAATACACAGTACTTGCTGGGAACAGATGGGAGTGCTATTTGCACTGTGTGGCAAATGGATCGCAATAGTGACTCTTCTTTCCAGAAAACAAGTCGTGCTCGTAGGACCAGAAACTGCATGTGACTAACCTCCATTTCTAACAGGGAAACAAACACTAGCTCGCAGTACAAGAAACACAAACTGCTTTTGAGAAAAGAGCACCCTTCTACTCTACTGTGTTTCCTACAGGGCCAGAACAGTGAGCTTTTTCAGAACAAAAGAACTATGCTTCCTACACACACGGGCCATATCTACTTCAACTCTGCTTAGGAAACTGACAAGAACAGTAGCTTCTCTTCAGTCCAATACAGTGTACTTGCTGGAAACAGATGCGAGTGCTACTTGCACTGTGTATGGCAACGGGATCGCAAGAGTGACTCTTCCTACCAGAAAACAACTCTTGCTCGTAGGACCAGAAACTGCATGTGATTCAACTCCATTTCTGAATCGGAAACAAACACTAGCTCGCCTTAAAAGAAACACACTCTGCTATTGAGAAAAGAGCACTCTTCTACTCTACTGTGTTTCCTATATGGCCAGAACAGTGAGCTTGCTCAGAACAAAAGAACTGTGCTTACTACACACACGGGCCATACCTACTTCAACTCTGCTTAGGAAACTGACAAGAACAGGAGCTCTTCTTCAGTCCAATACACTGTATTGCTGGCAACAGACGCAAGTGCTATTTACACTGTGTGGCAAATGGATCGAAATAGTGACTCTTCTTTCCAGAAAACAAGTCGTGCTCGTAGGACCAGATACTGCATGTGACTAACCTCCATTTCTAACAGGGAAACAAACACTAGCTCGCAGTACAAGAAACACAAACTGTTTTTGAGAAAAAGCACTCTTCTACTCTATTGTGTTTCCTATAGTACCAGCACAGTGAGCTTGCTGAGAACAAAAGAACTGTGCTTCCTACACACACGGGCCATATCTATTTCCACTCTGCTTAGGAAACTGACAAGAAGAGGAGCTTCTCTTCAGTCTAATAAACTGTACTTGCTGGGAACAGACGTGAGTGCTATTTGCCCTGTGTGGCAAATGGATCGCAATAGTGACTCTACTTACCAAAAAACAACTCTTGCTCGTAGGACCAGAAACTGCATGTGATTCAACTCCATTTCTGACTGGGAAACAAACACTAGCTCGCCTTCCAAGAAACACACTCTGCTTTTGAGAAAAGAGCACTCTTCAACTCTGCTGTGTTTTCTATAGGGCCAGAACAGTGAGCTTGCTCAGAACATAAGAACTATGCTTCCTACCCACACGGGCCACATCTACTACAACTCTGCTTAGGAAACTGACAAGAACAGTAGCTTCTCTTCAGTCCAATACACTGTACTTGTTGGCAACAGACGCGAGTGCTATTTGCACTGTGTACGGCAATGGGAGCACAATAGTGACTCTTCTTAACAGAAAACAAGTCTTGCTCGTAGGACAAGAAACTGCATGTGATTCAACTCCATTTCTGACTGGGAAACAAACACTAGCTCGCCTTACAAGAAAGACACTCGGATTTTGAGAAAAGAGCACTCTTCTACTCTACTGTGTTTCCTATAGGGCCAGAACAGTGAGTTTGCTCAGAACAAAAGAACTGTGCTTCCTAAACACATGGGCCATATCTACTTCAAATCTGCTTAGGAAACTGACAAGAACAGTAGCTTCTCTTCATTCCAATACACTGTAATTGCTGGGAAAAGATGCGAGTGCTACTTGCACTGTGTATGGCAATTAGAACGCAATAGAGACTCTTCTTACCAGAAAAAAACTCTTGCTCGTAGGACCAGAAACTGCATGTGATTCAACTCCATTTCTGACTGGGAAACAAACACTAGCTCGCCGTCCAAAAAACACACTCTGCTATTGAGAAAAGAGCACTCTTCTACTCTACTGTGTTTCCTATATGGCCACAACAGTGAGCTTGCTCAGAACAAAAGAACTGTGCTTACTACACACACGGGCCATACCTACTTCAACTCTGCTTAGGAAACTGACAAGAACAGGAGCTCTTCTTCAGTCCAATACACTGTATTGCTGGCAACAGTCGCGAGTGCTATTTAAACTGTGTGGCAAATGGATCGCAATAGTGACTCTTCTTACCAGAAAATAAGTCTTGCTCATAGGACCAGAAACTGCATGTGATTCAACTCCATTTCTGACAGGGAAACAAACACTAGCTCGCCTTACAAGCAACACACTCTGCTTTTGAGAAAAAGCACTCTTCTACTCTATTGTGTTTCCTATAGTACCAGCACAGTGAGCTTGCTGAGAACAAAAGAACTGTGCTTCCTACACACACGGGCCATATCTATTTCCACTCTGCTTAGGAAACTGACAAGAAGAGGAGCTTCTCTTCAGTCCAATAAACTGTACTTGCTGGGAACAGACGTGAGTGCTATTTGCACTCTGTGGCAAATGGTTCGCAATAGTGACTCTACTTACCAGAAAACAACTCTTGCTCATAGGACCAGAAACTGCATGTGATTCAACTCCATTTCTGACTGGGAAACAAACACTAGCTCGCCTTCCAAGAAACACACTCTGCTTTTGAGAAAAGAGCACTCATCTACTCTGCTGTGTTTACTATAGGGCCAGAACAGTGAGCTTGCTCAGAACAAAAGAACTGTGCTTCCTACACACACGGGCCATATCTATTTCAACTCTGCTTAGGAAACTGACAAGAACAGTAGCTTCTCTTCAGTCCAATACACTGTACTTGTTGGCAACAGACGCGAGTGCTATTTGCACTGTGTGGAAAATGGATCGCAATAGTGACTGTTCTTACCAGAAAACAAGTCTTGCTCGTAAAAACAGAAACTGCATGTGACTAAACTCCATTTCTAACATTGAAACAAACACTAGCTCGCAGTACAAGAAACACACACTGCTTTTGAGAAAAGAGCACTCTTCTACTCTACTGTGTTTCCTGTAGGGCCAGAACAGGGAGCTTCCTCAGAACAAAAGAACTGTGCTTCCTACACACACGGGCCATATCTACTTCAACTCTGCTTAGGAAACTGACAAGAACAGTAGATTCTCTTCAGTCCAATACACTGTACTTGCTGCAAACAGATGCGAGTGCTACTTGCACTGTGTATGGCAACGGGATCGCAAGAGTGACTCTTCCTACCAGAAAACAACTCTTGCTCGTAGGACCAGAAACTGCATGTGATTCAACTCCATTTCTGAATGGGAAACAAACACTAGCTCGCCTTAAAAGAAACACACTCTGCTATTGAGAAAAGAGCACTCTTCTACTCTACTGTGTTTCCTATATGGCCAGAACAGTGAGCTTGCTCAGAACAAAAGAACTGTGCTTACTACACACACGGGCCATACCTACTTCAACTCTGCTTAGGAAACTGACAAGAACAGGAGCTCTTCTTCAGTCCAATACACTGTATTGCTGGCAACAGACGCAAGTGCTATTTACACTGTGTGGCAAATGGATCGAAATAGTGACTCTTCTTTCCAGAAAACAAGTCGTGCTCGTAGGACCAGAAACTGCATGTGACTAACCTCCATTTCTAACAGGGAAACAAACACTAGCTCGCAGTACAAGAAACACAAACTGCTTTTGAGAAAAGAGCACTCTTCTACTATACTGTGTTTCCTATATGGCCAGAACAGTGAGCTTGCTCAGCATAAAAGAACTAGCTTCCTAAACACAAGGGTCTTATCTACTTCCACTCTGCTTAGGAAACTGACAAGAAGAGGAGCTTCTCTTCAGTCTAATAAACTGTACTTGCTGGGAACAGACGTGAGTGCTATTTGCACTGTGTGGCAAATGGATCGCAATAGTGACTCTACTTATCAGAAAACAACTCTTGCTCGTAGGACCAGAAACTGCATGTGATTCAACTCCATTTCTGACTGGGAAACAAACACTAGCTCGCCTTCCAAGAAACACACTCTGCTTTTGAGAAAAGAGCACTCTTCAACTCTGCTGTGTTTCCTATAGGGCCAGAACAGTGAGCTTGCTCAGAACATAAGAACTATGCTTCCTACCCACACGGGCCACATCTACTACAACTCTGCTTAGGAAACTGACAAGAACAGTAGCTTCTCTTCAGTCCAATACACTGTACTTGTTGGCAACAGACGCGAGTGCTATTTGCACTGTGTACGGCAATGGGAGCACAATAGTGACTCTTCTTAACAGAAAACAAGTCTTGCTCGTAGGACAAGAAACTGCATGTGATTCAACTCCATTTCTGACTGGGAAACAAACACTAGCTCGCCTTACAAGAAAGACACTCGGATTTTGAGAAAAGAGCACTCTTCTACTCTACTGTGTTTCCTATAGGGCCAGAACAGTGAGTTTGCTCAGAACAAAAGAACTGTGCTTCCTAAACACATGGGCCATATCTACTTCAAATCTGCTTAGGAAACTGACAAGAACAGTAGCTTCTCTTCATTCCAATACACTGTAATTGCTGGGAAAAAATGCGAGTGCTACTTGCACTGTGTATGGCAATTAGAACGCAATAGAGACTCTTCTTACCAGAAAAAAACTCTTGCTCGTAGGACCAGAAACTGCATGTGATTCAACTCCATTTCTGACTGGGAAACACACACTAGCTCGCCGTCCAAAAAACACACTCTGCTATTGAGAAAAGAGCACTCTTCTACTCTACTGTGTTTCATATATGGCCAGAACAGTGTGGCTGCTCAGAACAAAAGAACTGTTCTTCCTACACACACGGGCCATATCTACTTCAACTGTGCTTAGGAAACTGACAAGAACAGGAGCTTCTCTTCAGTCCAATACACTGTTCTTTCTGGGATCATACGCGAGTGCTATTTGCACTCTCTGGCAAATGGATCGCATTAGTGACTCTTCTTACCAGAAAACAAGTCTTATTCGTAGGACAAAAATTGCGTGTGATTCAACTCCATTTCTGACTAGGAAACAAACACTAGCTCGCCTTACAAGAAACACACTCTGCTTTTGAGAAAAGAGCACTCTTCTACTCTACTCTGTCTCCTATAGGGCCAGAACATTGAGCTTGCTCAGAACAAAAGAACTGTTCTTTTTACACACACGGGCCATATCTACTTCAACTCTGCTTAGGAAATTGACAAGAACAGTAGCTTCTCTTCAGTCCAATACACTGTACTTGCTGGGAACAGACGCGAGTGCTATTTGCACTGTGTACGGCAATGGGAGCACAATAGTGACTCTTCTTAACGGAAAACAGGTCTTGCTCGTAGGACAAGAAACTGCATGTGATTCAACTCCATTTCTGACTGGGAAACAAACACTAGCTCGCCTTACAAGAAACACACTCTGCTTTTGAGAAAAGAGCACTCTTCTACTCTACTGTGTTTCCTAGAGGGCCAGAACAGTGAGCTTGCTCAGAACAAAAGAACTGTGCTTCCTACACACACGGGCCATATCTATTTCCACTCTGCTTAGGAACCTGACAAAACAGGAGCTTCTCTTCAGTCCAATACACAGTACTTGCTTGGAACTGATGCGAGTGCTATTTGCACTGTGTGGCAAATGGATCGCAATAGTGACTCTACTTACCAGAAAACAACTCTTGCTCGTAGGACCAGAAACTGCATGTGATTCAACTTCAGTTCTGACTGGAAAACAAACACTAGCTCGCCTTACAAGAAACACACTCTGCTATTTGGAAAAGAACACTCTTCTACTCTACTGTGTTTCCTATAGGGCCAGAACAGTGAGCTTGACAGCATAAAAGAACTAGCTTCCTACACACAAGGGTCATATCTACATCCACTCTCCTTAGGAAACTGACAAGAAGAGGAGCTTCTCTTCAGTCCAATACACAGTACTTGCTGGGAACAGATGCGAGTGCTATTTGCACCGTGTTGCAAATGGATTGCAATAGTGACTCTACTTACAAGAAAACAACTCTTGCTCGTAGGACCAGAAACTGAATGTGATTCAACTCCATTTCTGAACTGGGAAACAAACACTAGCTCGCCTTACAAGAAACACACTCTGCTTTTGAGAAAAGAGCACTCTTCTACTCTACTGTGTTTCCTAGAGGGCCAGAACAGTGAGCTTCCTCAGAACAAAAGAACTGTGCTTCCTACACACACGGGCCATATCTACTTCAACTCTGCTTAGGAAACTGACAAGAACAGGAGCTTCTCTTCAGTCCAATACACTGTACTTGCTGGGAACAGACACGAGTGCTATTTGCACTGTGTGGCAAATGGATCGCATTAGTGACTATTCTTACCAGAAAACTAGTCTTGTTCATAGGACCAGAAAGTGCATGTGATTTAGTCCAGTTTGACAGGGAAACAAACACTAGCTTGCCTTACAAGAAACACACTCTGCTTTTGAGAAAAGGGCACTCTTCTACTCTAATCTTTCTTCTATAGTGCCACAACAGTGAGCTTGCTCAGAACAAAAGAATTGTTCTTTTTACACACACGGGCCATATCTACTTCAACTGGGCTTAGGAAATTGACAAGAACAGTAGCTTCTCCTCAGTCCAATACACTGTCCTTGCTGGTAACAGACGCGAGTGCTATTTGCACATGTACGGCAATGGGAGGACAATAGTGACTCTTCTTAACGGAAAACAAGTCTTGCTCGTAGGACAAGAAACTGCAGGTGATTCAACTCCATTTCTGACTGGGAAACAAACACTAGCTCGCCTTACAAGAAAGACAGTCTGATTTTGAGAAAAGAGCACTCTTCTACTCTACTGTGTTTCCTATAGGGCCAGAACAGTGAGTTTGCTCAGAACAAAGAACTGTGCTTCCTAAACACATGGGCCATATCTACTTCAACTCTGCTTAGGAAACTGACAAGAACAGTAGCTTCTCTTCATTCCAATACACTGTACTTGCTGGGAACAGATGCGAGTGCTACTTGCACTGTGTAAGGCAATTAGAACGCAATAGAGACTCTTCTTACCACAAAAAAACTCTTGCTCGTAGGACCAGAAAATGCATGTGATTCAACTCCATTTCTGACTGGGAAACAAACACTAGCTCGCCGTCCAAGAAAAACACTCTGCTTCTGAGAAAAGAGCACTCTTCTACTCTGCTGTGTTTATTATACGGCAAGAACAGTGAGCGTGCTCAGAACAAAAGAACTGTGCTTCCACACACACGGGCCATATCTATTTCAACTCTGCTTAGGAAACTGACAAGAACAGTATCTTCTCTTCAGTCCAATACACTGTACTTGTTGGCAACAGACGCGAGTGCTATTTGCACTGTGTGGAAAATGGATCGCAATAGTGACTCTTCTTACCAGAAAACAAGTCTTGCTCGTAAGACCAGAAACTGCATGTGATTAAACTCCATTTCTAACAGGGAAACAAACACTAGCTCGCAGTACAAGAAACACACACTGCTTTTGAGAAAAGAGCACTCTTCTACTATACTGTGTTTCCTATAGGGCCAGAAGAGTGAGCTTGCTCAGAAAAAAAGAACTGTGCTCCTACACACACGGGCCATATCTACTTCAACTCTGCTTAGGAAACTGACAAGAACAGGAGCTTCTCTTCAGTCCAATACACTGTACTTGCTGGGAACATACGCGAGTGCTATTTGCACTGTGTGGCAAATGGATCGCAATAGTGACTCTTCTTACCAGAAAATAAGTCTTGCTCGTAGGAACAGAAACTGCATGTGATTCAACTCCATTTCTGACAGGGAAACAAACACTAGCTCGCCTTACAAGAAACATACTCTGCTTTTGAGAAAAAGCACTCTTCTACTCTATTGTGTTTCCTATAGGACCAGTACAGTGAGCTTGCTGAGAACAAATGAACTGTGCTTCCTACACACACGGGCCATATCTACTTCAACTCTGCTTAGGAAACTGACAAGAACAGTAGCTTCTCTTCAGTCCAATACACTGTACTTGTTGGCAACAGACGCGAGTGCTATTTGCACTGTGTGACAAATGGATCGCAATATTGACTCTTCTTACCAGAAAACAAGTCTTGCTCGGAGGACCAGAAACTGCATGTGATTAAACTCCATTTCTAACAGGGAAACAAACACTAGCTCGCAGTACAAGAAACACACACTGCTTGAGAAAAGAGCACTCTTCTACTATACTGTGTTTCCTATATGGCCAGAACAGTGAGCTTGCTCAGCATAAAAGAATTAGCTTCCTAAACACAAGGGTCATATCTACTTCCACTCAGCTTAGGAAACTGACAAGAAGAGGAGTTTCTCTTCAGTCCAATACACAGTACTTGCTGGGAACAGATGCGAATGCTATTTGCACTGTGTTGCAAATGGATCGCAATAGTGACTCTACTTACAAGAAAACAACTCTTGCTCGTAGGACTAGAAACTGCACGTGATTCAACTCCATTTCTGACTGGGAAACAAACACTAGCTCGCCTTCCAAGAAACACACTCTGCTTTTGAGAAAAGAGCACTCTTCTACTCTACTGTGTCTCCTATAGGGCCAGAACAGTGAGCTTCCTCAGAACAAAAGAACTGTGCTTCCTACACACACGGGCCATATCTACTTCAACTCTGCTTAGGAAACTGAAAGAACAGGTGCTTCTCTTCAGTCCAATACACTGTACTTGCTAGGAACAGACGCGAGTGCTATTTGCACTCTGTGGCAAATTGATCGCATTAGTGACTCTTCTTACCAGAAAACTAGTCTTGTTCGTAGGACCAGAAAGTGCATGTGATTCAACTCCAGTTTGACAGGGAAAGAAACACTAGCTCGCCTTACAAGAAACACACTCTGCTTTTGAGAAAAAAGCACTCTTCTACTCTACTCTTTGTCCTATAGGGCCAGAACAGGGAGCTTGCTCAGAATAAAAGAACTGTTCTTTTTACAAACACGGGCCATATCTACTTCAACTATGCTTAGGAAATTGACAAGAACAGTATCTTCTCTTCAGTCCAATACACTGTACTTGCTGGGAACAGACGCGAGTGCTATTTGCACTGTGTACGGCAATGGGAGCACAATAGTGACTCTTCTTAACAGAAAACAAGTCTTGCTTGTAGAACAAGAAACTGCATGTGATTCAACTCCATTTCTGACTGGGAAGCAAACACTAGCTCGCCTTACAAGACACACTCTTCTTTTGAGAAAAGAGCACTCTCTACTCTACTGTGTTTCCTATAGGGCCAGAACAGTGAGCTTGCTCAGAACAACAGAAGTGTTCTTCCTACTCACACGGGCCATATCTACTTCAACTCTTCTTAGGAAAGTGACAAGAACAGGAGCTCTTCTTCAGTCCAATACACTGTATTGCTGGCGACAGATGCGAGTGCTATTTACACTGTGTGGCAAATGGATCGCAATAGTGACTCTTCTTACCAGAAAATAAGTCTTGCTCGTAGGACCAGAAACTTCATGTGATTCAACTCCATTTCGGACAGGGAAACAAACACTAGCTCGCCTTACAAGAAACACACTCTGCTTTTCAGAAAAAGCACTCTTCTACTCTATTGTGTTTCCTATAGTACCAGAACAGTGAGCTTGCTGAGAACAAATGAACTGTGCTTCCTACACACACGGGCCATATCTACTTCAACTCTGCTTAGGAAACTGACAAGAACATTAGCTTCTCTTCAGTCCAATACACTGTACTTGTTGGCAACAGACGCGAGTGCTATTTGCACTGTGTGTCAAATGGATCGCATTAGTGACTCTTCTTACCAGAAAACAAGTCTGGTTCGTAGGACCAGAAACTGCATCTGATTCAACTCCATTTCTGACAGGGAAACAAACAATAGCACGCCTTACAAGAAACAAACTCTGCTTTTGAGAAAAGAGCACTCTTCTACTCTGCTGTGTTTCCTATAGGGCCAGAAGAGTGAGCTTGCTCAGAACAAAAGAACTGTGCTTCCTAACACACGGGCGATATCTACTTCAACTCTGCTTAGGAAACTGACAAGAACAGGAGCTTCTCTTCAGTCCAATACACTGTACTTGCTAGGAACAGACGCGAGTGCTATTTGCAATGTGTGGCAAATGGATCGCATTAGTGACTCTTCTTACCAGAAAACTAGTCTTGTTCGTAGGACCAGAAAGTGCATGTCGTCCAACTCCAGTTTGACAGGGAAACAAACACTAGCTCGCCTTACAAGAAACACACTCTGCTTTTGAGAAAAGAGCACTCTTCTACTCTACTATTTCTCCTATAGGGCCAGAACAGGGAGCTTGCTCAGAACAAAAGAACTGTTCTTTTTACAAACACGGGCCATATCTACTTCAACTCTGCTTAGGAAATTGACAAGAACAGTATGTTCTCTTCACTCCAATACACTGTACTTGCTGGGAACAGACGCGAGTGCTATTTGCACTGTGTACGGCAATGGGAGCACAATAGTGACTCTTCTTAACAGAAAACAAGTCTTGCTCGTAGGACAAGAAACTGCATGTGATTCAACTCCATTTCTGACTGGGAAGCAAACACTTGCTCGCCTTACAAGACACACTCTGCTTTTGAGAAAAGAGCACTCTCTACTCTACTGTGTTTCCTATAGGGCCAGAAGAGTGAGCTTGCTCAGAACAAAAGACGTGTTCTTCCTACACACGGGCCATACCTACTTCAACTCTGCTTAGGAAACTGACAAGAACAGGAGCTCTTCTTCAGTCCAATACACTGTATTGCTGGCGACAGACGCGAGTGCTATTTACACTGTGTGGCAAATGGATCGCAATAGTGACTCTTCTTACCAGAAAATAAGTCTTGCTCGTAGGACCAGAAACTGCATGTGATTCAACTCCATTTCTGACAGGGAAACAAACACTAGCTCGCCTTACAAGAAACACACTCTGCTTTTGAGAAAAAGCACTCTTCTACTCTATTGTGTTTCTTATAGTACCAGAACAGTGAGCTTGCTGAGAACAAATGAACTGTGCTTCCTACACACACGGGCCATATCTACTTCAACTCTGCTTAGGAAACTGACAAGAACAGGAGCTTCTCTTCAGTCCAATACACTGTACTTGTTGGCAACAGACGCGAGTGCTATTTGCACTGTGTGACAAATGGATCGCAATATTGACTCTTCTTACCAGAAAACAAGTCTTGCTCGTAGGACCAGAAACTGCATGTGATTAAACTCCATTTCTAACAGGGAAACAAACACTAGCTCGCAGTACAAGAAACACACACTGCTTGAGAAAAGAGCACTCTTCTACTATACTGTGTTTCCTATATGGCCAGAACAGTGAGCTTGCTCAGCATAAAAGAATTAGCTTCCTAAACACAAGGGTCATATCTACTTCCACTCAGCTTAGGAAACTGACAAGAAGAGGAGTTTCTCTTCAGTCCAATACACAGTACTTGCTGGGAACAGATGCGAATGCTATTTGCACTGTGTTGCAAATGGATCGCAATAGTGACTCTACTTACAAGAAAACAACTCTTGCTCGTAGGACTAGAAACAGCACGTGATTCAACTCCATTTCTGACTGGGAAACAAACACTAGCTCGCCTTCCAAGAAACACACTCTGCTTTTGAGAAAAGAGCACTCTTCTACTCTACTGTGTCTCCTATAGGGCCAGAACAGTGAGCTTCCTCAGAACAAAAGAACTGTGCTTCCTACACACACGGGCCATATCTACTTCAACTCTGCTTAGGAAACTGAAAAGAACAGGTGCTTCTCTTCAGTCCAATACACTGTACTTGCTAGGAACAGACGCGAGTGCTATTTGCACTCTGTGGCAAATTGATCGCATTAGTGACTCTTCTTACCAGAAAACTAGTCTTGTTCGTAGGACCAGAAAGTGCATGTGATTCAACTCCAGTTTGACAGGGAAAGAAACACTAGCTCGCCTTACAAGAAACACACTCTGCTTTTGAGAAAAAAGCACTCTTCTACTCTACTCTTTGTCCTATAGGGCCAGAACAGGGAGCTTGCTCAGAATAAAAGAACTGTTCTTTTTACAAACACGGGCCATATCTACTTCAACTATGCTTAGGAAATTGACAAGAACAGTATCTTCTCTTCAGTCCAATACACTGTACTTGCTGGGAACAGACGCGAGTGCTATTTGCACTGTGTACGGCAATGGGAGCACAATAGTGACTCTTCTTAACAGAAAACAAGTCTTGCTTGTAGGACAAGAAACTGCATGTGATTCAACTCCATTTCTGACTGGGAAGCAAACACTAGCTCGCCTTACAAGACACACTCTTCTTTTGAGAAAAGAGCACTCTCTACTCTACTGTGTTTCCTATAGGGCCAGAACAGTGAGCTTGCTCAGAACAACAGAAGTGTTCTTCCTACTCACACGGGCCATATCTACTTCAACTCTTCTTAGGAAAGTGACAAGAACAGGAGCTCTTCTTCAGTCCAATACACTGTATTGCTGGCGACAGACGCGAGTGCTATTTACACTGTGTGGCAAATGGATCGCAATAGTGACTCTTCTTACCAGAAAATAAGTCTTGCTCGTAGGACCAGAAACTTCATGTGATTCAACTCCATTTCGGACAGGGAAACAAACACTAGCTCGCCTTACAAGAAACACACTCTGCTTTTCAGAAAAAGCACTCTTCTACTCTATTGTGTTTCCTATAGTACCAGAACAGTGAGCTTGCTGAGAACAAATGAACTGTGCTTCCTACACACACGGGCCATATCTACTTCAACTCTGCTTAGGAAACTGACAAGAACATTAGCTTCTCTTCAGTCCAATACACTGTACTTGTTGGCAACAGACGCGAGTGCTATTTGCACTGTGTGTCAAATGGATCGCATTAGTGACTCTTCTTACCAGAAAACAAGTCTGGTTCGTAGGACCAGAAACTGCATCTGATTCAACTCCATTTCTGACAGGGAAACAAACAATAGCTCGCCTTACAAGAAACAAACTCTGCTTTTGAGAAAAGAGCACTCTTCTACTCTGCTGTGTTTCCTATAGGGCCAGAAGAGTGAGCTTGCTCAGAACAAAAGAACTGTGCTTCCTAACACACGGGCGATATCTACTTCAACTCTGCTTAGGAAACTGACAAGAACAGGAGCTTCTCTTCAGTCCAATACACTGTACTTGCTAGGAACAGACGCGAGTGCTATTTGCAATGTGTGGCAAATAGATCGCATTAGTGACTCTTCTTACCAGAAAACTAGTCTTGTCGTAAGACCAGAAAGTGCATGTGATTCAACTCCAGTTTGACAGGGAAACAAACACGAGCTCGCCTTACAAGAAAGACACTGAGCTTTTGAGAAAAAAGCACTCTTCTACTCTACTCTTTCTCCTATAGGGCCAGAACAGTGAGCTTGCTCAGACCAAAGAACTGTTCTTTTTATAAACACGGGCCATATCTACTTCAACTCTGCTTAGGAAATTGACAAGAAGAGTAGCTTCTCTTCAGTCCAATACACTGTATTTGCTGGGAACAGACGCGAGTGCTATTTGCACTGTGTACGGCAATGGGAGCACAATAGTGACTCTTCTTAACAGAAAACAATTCTTGCTCGTAGGACAAGAAACTGCATGTGATTCAACTCCATTTCTGACTGGGAAACAAACACTAGCTCGCCTTCCAAGAAACACACTCTGCTTTTGAGAAAAGAGCACTCTTCTACTCTACTGTGTTTCCTATAGGGCCACAACAGTGAGCTTGCTCAGAACAAAAGAACTGTTCTTCCTACACACACGGGCCATATCTACTTCAACTGTGCTTAGGAAACTGACAAGAACAGGAGCTCTTCTTCAGTCCAATACACTGTATTGCTGGCAACAGACGCGAGTGCTATTTACACTGTGTGGCAAATGGATCGCAATAGTGACTCTTCTTACCAGACAATAAGTCTTGCTCGTAGGACCAGAAACTGCATGTGATTCAACTCCATTTCTGACAGGGAAACAAACACTAGCTCGCCTTACAAGAAACACACTCTGCTTTTGAGAAAAGAGCACTCTTCTACTCTACTGTGTTTCCTATAGGGCCAGAACAGTGAGCTTGCTCAGAACAAAAGAACTGTACTTCCTACACACACGGGCCATATCTACTTCAACTCTGCTTAGGAAACTGACAAGAACAGGAGCTTCTCTTCAGTCCATTACACTGTACTTGCTGGAAACAGATGCGAGTGCTACTTGCACTCTGTATGGCAATGGGATCGCAAGAGTGACTCTAATTACCAGAAACAACTCTTGCTCGTAGGTCCAGAAACTGCATGTGATTCAACTCCATTTCTGACTGGGAAACAAACACTAGCTCGCCTTCCAAGAAACACACTCTGCTATTGAGAAAAGAGCACTCTTCTACTCTACTGTGTTTCCTATAGGGCCAGAACAGTGAGCTTGCTCAGAAAAAAAAGAACTGTTCTTCCTACACACATGGCCCATATCTATTTCCACTCTGCTTAGGAAACTGACAAGAAGAGGAGCTTCTCTTCAGTACAATAAACTGTACTTGCTGGAAAGAGACGCGAGTGCTATTTGCACTGTTTGGCAAATGGATCGCAATAGTGACTCTACTTACCAGAAAACAACTCTTGCTCGTAGGACAAGAAACTGCATGTGATTCAACTCCATTTCTGACTGGGAAACAAACACTAGCTCGCCTTCCAAGAAACACACACTCTGCTTTTGAGAAAAAGCACTCTTCTACTCTGCTGTGTTTCCTATAGTGCCAGAACAGGGAGCTTGCTCAGAACAAATGAACTGTTCTTCCTTCACACACGGGCCAAATCGACTTCAACTCCTCTTAGGAAACTGACAAGAACAGTAGCTTCTCTTCATTCCAATACACTGTACTTGCTGGGAACAGACGCGAGTGCTATTTGCACTGTGTACGGCAATGGGAGTACAATAGTGACTCTTCTTATCGGAAAACAAGTCTTGCTCGTAGGACAAGAAACTGCATGTGATTCAACTCCATTTCTGACTGGGAAACAAACGCTAGCTCGCCTTACAAGAAACACACTCTGATTTTGAGAAAAGAGCACTCTTCTACTCTACTGTGTTTCCTGTAGGGCCAGAACAGTGAGCTTGCTCAGAATAAAAGAACTGTGCTTCTTACACACATGGGCCATATCTACTTCAACTCTGCTTAGGAAACTGACAAGAACAGGAGCTCTTCTTCAGTCCAATACACTGTATTGGTGGCAACAGACGCGAGTGCTATTTACACTGTGTGGCAAATGGATCGCAATAATGACTCTTCTTACCAGAAAATAAGTCTTGCTTGTAGGACCAGAAAATGCATGTGATTCATCTCCATTTCTGACAGGGAAACAAACACTAGCTCGCCTTACAAGAAACATACTCTGCTTTTGAGAAAAAGCACTCTTCTACTCTATTGTGTTTCCTATAGGACCAGAACAGTTAGCTTGCTGAGAACAAAAGAACTGTGCTTCCTACACACACGGGCCATATCTACTTCAACTCTGCTTAGGAAACTGACCAGAACAGTAGCTTCTCTTCAGTCCAATACACTGTACTTTTTGGCAACAGACGCGAGTGCTATTTGCACTGTGTGGCAAATAGATCGCAATAGTGACTGTTCTTACCAGAAAACAAGTCTTGAACGTAGGACCAGAAACTGCATGTGATTCAACTCCATTTCTGAATGGGAAACAAACACTAGCTCGCCTTACAAAAACATACTGTGCTATTGAGAAAAGAGCACTCTTCTACTATACTGTGTTTCCTATAGGGCCAGAATAGTGAGCTTGCTCAAAACAAAAGAACTGTGCTTTCTACAAACACAGGCCATATCTACTTCAACTCTGCTTAGGAAACTGACAAGAACAGTAGCTTCTCTTCTGTCCAATACACTGTACTTGTTGGCAACAGACGCGAGTGCTATTTGCACTGTGTGGCAAATGGATCGCAATAGTGACTCTTCTTACCTGAAAACAAGTCTTGCTCGTAGGACCAGAAACTGCATGTGATTAAACTCCATTTCTAACAGGGAAACAAACACTAGCTCGCAGTACAAGGAACACACACTGCTTTTGAGAAAAGAGCACTCTTCTACTATACTGTGTTTCCTATAGGGCCAGAAGATTGAGCTTGCTCAGAACTAAAGAACTGTGCTCCTACACACACGGGCCATATCTATTTCCACTCTGCTTAAGAAACTGACAAGAATAGTAGCTTCTCTTCAGTCCAATAAATTGTACTTGCTGGGAACAGACGCGAGCGCTATTTGCACTGTGTGGCCAATGGATCGCATTAGTGACTTTTACCAGAAAACAAGTCTGGCTCGTAGGACCAGAAACTGCATCTGATTCAATTCAATTTTGGACAGGGAAACAAACAATAGCTTGCCTTACAAGAAACACACTCTGCTTTTGAGAAAAGAGCACTCTTCTACTCTACTGTGTTTCCTATAGGGCTTGAACAGTGAGCTTGCTCAGAACAAAATAACTGTTCTTCCTACACACACGGGCCATATCTACTTCAACTCTGCTTAGGAAACTGACAAGAACAGGAGCTTCTCTTCAGTCCAATACACTGTACTTGCTGGGAACAGACGCGAGTGCTATTTGCACTGTGTACGGCAATGGGAGCACAATAGTGACTCTTCTTATCGGAAAACAAGTCTTGCTCGTAGGACAAGAAACTGCATGTGATTCAACTCCATTTCTGAGTGGGAAACAAACGCTAGCTCGCCGTACAAGAAACACACTCTTCTATTGAGAAAAGAGCACTCTTCTACTCTACTGTGTTTCCTATAGGGCCCGAACAGTGAGCTTGCTCAGAATAAAAGAACTGTGCTTCTTACACACATGGGCCATATCTACTTCAACTCTGCTTAGGAAACTGACAAGAACAGGAGCTCTGCTTCAGTCCAATACACTGTATTGCTGGCAACAGACGCGAGTGCTATTTACACTGTGTGGCAAATGGATCGCAATAATGACTCTTCTTACCAGAAAATAAGTCTTGCTTGTAGGACCAGAAACTGCATGTTATTCATCTCCATTTCTGACAGGGAAACAAACACTAGCTCGCTTTCAAGAAACACACTCTGCTTTTGAGAAAAAGCATTCTTCTACTCTATTGTGTTTCCTATAGGACCAGAACAGTTAGCTTGCTGAGAACAAAAGAACTGTGCTTCCTACACACACGGGCCATATCTACTTCAACTCTGCTTAGGATATTGACAAGAACAGTAGCTTCTCTTCAGTCCAATACACTGTACTTTTTGGCAACAGACGCAAGTGCTATTTGCACTGTGTGGCAAATAGATCGCAATAGTGACTGTTCTTACCAGAAAACAAGTCTTACTCGTAGGACCAGAAACTGCAGGTGATTAAACTCCATTTCTAACAGGGAAACAAACACTAGCTCGCAGCACAAGAAACACACACTGCTTTTGAGAAAAGAGCACTCTTCTACTATACTGTGTTTCCTATAGGGCCAGAACAGTCAGCTTGCTCAGAACAAAAGAACTGTGCTCCTACACACACGGGCCATATCTATTTCCACTCTACTTAGGAAACTGACAAGAATAGTAGCTTCTCTTCAGTCCAATACACTGTACTTGCTGGGAACATACGCGAGTGCTATTTGCACTGTGTGGCAAATGGATCGCATTAGTGACTCTTCTTACCAGAAAACAAGTCTTGTTCGTAGGTCGAGAAAGTGCATGTGATTCAACTACAGTTTGACAGGGAAACAAACACTAGCTCGCCTTAGAAGAAACACACTGTGCTTTTGAGAAAAGAGCACTCTTCTACTCTTCTGTGTTTCTTATAGGGCCAGAACAGTGAACTTCCTCAGAACAAACGAAATGTGCTTCCTACACACACGGGCCATATCTACTTCAACTCTGCTTAGGAAACTGACAAGAACAGTAGCTTCTCTTCAGTCCAATACACTGTACTTGCTGGAAACAGATGCGAGTGCTACTTGCACTGTGTATGGCAATGGGATCACAAGAGTGACTCTTCTTACCAGAAAACAACTCTTGCTCGTAGGACCAGAAACTGCATGTGATTCAACTCCATTTCTGAATGGGAAACAAACACTAGCTCGCCTTACAAGAAACATACTCTGCTATTGAGAAAAGAGCACTCTTCTATTCTACTGTGTTTCCTATAGGGCCAGAAGAGTGAGCTTGCTCAGAACAAAAGAACTGTGCTTCCTACACACACAGGCCATATCTACTTCAACTCTGCTTAGGAAACTGACAAGAACAGTAGCTTCTCTTCAGTCCAATACACTGTACTTGTTGGCAACAGACGCGAGTGCTATTTGCACTGTGTGGCAAATGGATCGCAATAGTGACTCTTCTTACCAGAAAACAAGTCTTGCTCGTAGGACCAGAAACTGCATGTGATTAAACTCCATTTCTAACAGGGAAACAAACACTAGCTCGCAGTACAAGAAACACACACTGCTTTTGAGAAAAGAGCACTCTTCTACTATACTGTGTTTCCTATAGGGCCAGAAGAGTGAGCTTGCTCAGAACCAAAGAACTGTGCTCCTACACACACGGGCCGTATCTATTTCCACTCTGCTTAAGAAACTGACAAGAATAGTAGCTTCTCTTCAGTCCAATACACTGTACTTGCTGGGAACAGACGCGAGTGCTATTTGCACTGTGTGGCAAATGGATCGCATTAGTGACTCTTACCAGAAAACAAGTCTGGCTCGTAGGACCAGAAACTGCATCTGATTCAATTCAATTTTGGACAGGGAAACAAACACTAGCTCGCCTTAGAAGAAACACACTCTGCTTTTGAGAAAAGAGCACTCTTCTACTCTTCTGTGTTTCTTATAGGGCCAGAACAGTGAACTTCCTCAGAACAAAAGAACTGTGCTTCCTACACACACGGGCCATATCTACTTCAACTCTGCTTAGGAAACTGACAAGAACCGTAGCTTCTCTTCAGTCCAATACACTGTACTTGCTGGAAACAGATGCGAGTGCTACTTGCACTGTGTATGGCAATGGGATCACAAGAGTGACTCTTCATACCAGAAAACAACTCTTGCTCGTAGGACCAGAAACTGCATGTGATTCAACTCCATTTCTGAATGGGAAACAAACACTAGCTCGCCTTACAAGAAACATACTCTGCTATTGAGAAAAGAGCACTCTTCTACTCTTCTGTGTTTCCTATAGGGCCAGAACAGTGAGCTTGCTCAGAACAAAAGAACTGTGCTTCCTACACACACAGGCCATATCTACTTCAACTCTGCTTAGGAAACTGACAAGAACAGTAGCTTCTCTTCAGTCCAGTACACTGTATTTATTGGCAACAGACGTGAGTGCTATTTGCACTGTGTGGCAAATGGATCGCAATAGTGACTCTTCTTACCAGAAAACAAGTCTTGCTCAAAGGTCCAGAAACTGCATGTGATTAAACTCCATTTCTAACAGGAAACACACACTAGCTCGCAGTACAAGAAACACACACTGCTTTTGAGAAAAGAGCACTCTTCTACTCTACTGTGTTTCCTATAGAGCCAGAAGAGTGAGCTTGCTCAGAACAAAAGAACTGTGCTCCTACACACGGGCTATATCGATTTCCACTCTGCTTAAGAAACTGACAAGAATAGTAGCTTCTCTTCAGTCCAATACACTGTACTTGCTGGGTACAGACACGAGCGCTATTTGCACTGTGTGGCCAATGGATCGCATTAGTGACTCTTACCAGAAAACAAGTCTGGCTCGTAGGACCAGAAACTGCATCTGATTCAATTCAATTTCGGACAGGGAAACAAACAATAGCTCGCCTTACAAGAAACACACCCTGCTTTTGAGAAAAAAGCACTCTTCTACTCTACTGTGTTTCCTATAGGGCTTGAACAGTGAGCTTGCTCAGAACAAAAGAACTGTTCTTCCTACACACACGGGCCATATCTACTTCAACTCTGCTTAGGAAATTGACAAGAACAGTAGCTTCTCTTCAGTCCAATACACTGTACTTGCTGGGAACAGACGCGAGTGCTATTTGCACTGTGTACGGCAATGGGAGCACAATAGTGACTCTTCTTAACGGAAAACAAGTCTTGCTCGTAGGACAAGAAACTGCATGTGATTCAACTCCATTTCTGACTGGGAAACAAACACTAGCTCGCCTTACAAGAAACACACTCTGCTATTGGAAAAGAGCACTCTTCTACTCTACTGGGTTTCATATATGGCAAGAACAGTGAGCTTGCTCAGCATAAAAGAACTAGCTTCCTACACACAAGGGTCATATCTACTTCCACTCTGCTCAGAAAACTGACAAGAAGAGGAGCTTCTCGTCAGTCCAATACACAGTACTTGCTGGGAACAGATGCGAGTGCTATTTGCACTGTGTGGCAAATGGATCGCAATAGTGACTCTACTTACCAGAAAACAACTCTTGCTCGTAGGACCAGAAACTGCATGGGATTCAACTCCATTTCGGAATGGGAAACAAATGCTAGCTCGCCTTCCAAGAAACACACTCTGCTTTTGAGAAAAGAGCACTCTTCTACTCTGCTGTGTTTCCTATAGCGCCAGAACAGTGAGCTTGCTCAGAACAAAACAACTGTGCTTCCTACACACACGGGCCATATCTAGTTCAACTCTGCTTAGGAAACTGACAAGAACAGGAGCTTCTCTTCAGTCCAATACATTGTACTTGCTAGGAACAGACGTGAGTGCTATTTGCACTGTGTTGCAAATGGATCGCAATAATGACTCTTCTTACCAGAAAATAAGTCTTGCTCGTAGGACCAGAAACTGCATGTGATTCATCTCCATTTCTGACAGGGAAACAAACACTAGCTCGCCTTACAAGAAACACGCTCTGCTTTTGAGAAAAAGCACTCTTCTACTCTATTGTGTTTCCTATAGGACCAGAACAGTTAGCTTGCTGAGAACAAAAGAACTGTGCTTCCTACACACACGGGCCATATCTACTTCAACTCTGCTTAGGAAACTGACAAGAACAGTAGCTTCTCTTCAATCCAATACACTGTACCTGTTGGCAACAGACGCAAGTGCTATTTGCACTGTGTGGCAAATAGATCGCAATAGTGACTGTTCTTACCAGAAAACAAGTCTTGCTCATAGGACCAGAAACTGCATGTGATTAAAGTCCATTTCTAACAGGGAAACAAACACTAGCTCGCAGCACAAGAAACTCACACTGCTTTTGAGAAAAGAGCACTCTTCTACTATACTGTGTTTCCTATAGGGCCAGAACAGTCAGCTTGCTCAGAACAAAAGAACTGTGCTCCTACACACACGGGCCATATCTATTTCCACTCTACTTAGGAAACTGACAAGAATAGTAGCTTCTCTTCAGTCCAATACACTGTACTTGCTGGGAACATACGCGAGTGCTATTTGCACTGTGTGGCAAATGGATCGCATTAGTGACTCTTCTTACCAGAAAACAAGTCTTGTTCGTAGGTCGAGAAAGTGCATGTGATTCAACTACAGTTTGACAGGGAAACAAACACTAGCTCGCCTTAGAAGAAACACACTGTGCTTTTGAGAAAAGAGCACTCTTCTACTCTTCTGTGTTTCTTATAGGGCCAGAACAGTGAACTTCCTCAGAACAAACGAAATGTGCTTCCTACACACACGGGCCATATCTACTTCAACTCTGCTTAGGAAACTGACAAGAACAGTAGCTTCTCTTCAGTCCAATACACTGTACTTGCTGGAAACAGATGCGAGTGCTACTTGCACTGTGTATGGCAATGGGATCACAAGAGTGACTCTTCTTACCAGAAAACAACTCTTGCTCGTAGGACCAGAAACTGCATGTGATTCAACTCCATTTCTGAATGGGAAACAAACACTAGCTCGCCTTAGAAGAAACATACTCTGCTATTGAGAAAAGAGCACTCTTCTATTCTACTGTGTTTCCTATAGGGCCAGAAGAGTGAGCTTGCTCAGAACAAAAGAACTGTGCTTCCTACACACACAGGCCATATCTACTTCAACTCTGCTTAGGAAACTGACAAGAACAGTAGCTTCTCTTCAGTCCAATACACTGTACTTGTTGGCAACAGACGCGAGTGCTATTTGCACTGTGTGGCAAATGGATCGCAATAGTGACTCTTCTTACCAGAAAACAAGTCTTGCTCGTAGGACCAGAAACTGCATGTGATTAAACTCCATTTCTAACAGGGAAACAAACACTAGCTCGCAGTACAAGAAACACACACTGCTTTTGAGAAAAGAGCACTCTTCTACTATACTGTGTTTCCTATAGGGCCAGAAGAGTGAGCTTGCTCAGAACAAAAGAACTGTGCTCCTACACACACGGGCCGTATCTATTTCCACTCTGCTTAAGAAACTGACAAGAATAGTAGCTTCTCTTCAGTCCAATACACTGTACTTGCTGGGAACATACGCGAGTGCTATTTGCACTGTGTGGCAAATGGATCGCATTAGTGACTCTTACCAGAAAACAAGTCTGGCTCGTAGGACCAGAAACTGCATCTGATTCAATTCAATTTTGGACAGGGAAACAAACACTAGCTCGCCTTAGAAGAAACACACTCTGCTTTTGAGAAAAGAGCACTCTTCTACTCTTCTGTGTTTCTTATAGGGCCAGAACAGTGAACTTCCTCAGAACAAAAGAACTGTGCTTCCTACACACACGGGCCATATCTACTTCAACTCTGCTTAGGAAACTGACAAGAACAGTAGCTTCTCTTCAGTCCAATACACTGTACTTGCTGGAAACAGATGCGAGTGCTACTTGCACTGTGTATGGCAATGGGATCACAAGAGTGACTCTTCATACCAGAAAACAACTCTTGCTCGTAGGACCAGAAACTGCATGTGATTCAACTCCATTTCTGAATGGGAAACAAACACTAGCTCGCCTTACAAGAAACATACTCTGCTATTGAGAAAAGAGCACTCTTCTACTCTTCTGTGTTTCCTATAGAGCCAGAAGAGTGAGCTTGCTCAGAACAAAAGAACTGTGCTCCTACACACACGGGCTATATCGATTTCCACTCTGCTTAAGAAACTGACAAGAATAGTAGCTTCTCTTCAGTCCAATACACTGTACTTGCTGGGTACAGACACGAGCGCTATTTGCACTGTGTGGCCAATGGATCGCATTAGTGACTCTTACCAGAAAACAAGTCTGGCTCGTAGGACCAGAAACTGCATCTGATTCAATTCAATTTCGGACAGGGAAACAAACAATAGCTCGCCTGACAAGAAACACACCCTGCTTTTGAGAAAAAAGCACTCTTCTACTCTACTGTGTTTCCTATAGGGCTTGAACAGTGAGCTTGCTCAGAACAAAAGAACTGTTCTTCCTACACACACGGGCCATATCTACTTCAACTCTGCTTAGGAAATTGACAAGAACAGTAGCTTCTCTTCAGTCCAATACACTGTACTTGCTGGGAACAGACGCGAGTGCTATTTGCACTGTGTACGGCAATGGGAGCACAATAGTGACTCTTCTTAACGGAAAACAAGTCTTGCTCGTAGGACAAGAAACTGTATGTGATTCAACTCCATTTCTGACTGGGAAACAAACACTAGCTCGCCTTACAAGAAACACACTCTGCTATTGGAAAAGAGCACTCTTCTACTCTACTGGGTTTCATATATGGCAAGAACAGTGAGCTTGCTCAGCATAAAAGAACTAGCTTCCTACACACAAGGGTCATATCTACTTCCACTCTGCTTAGAAAACTGACAAGAAGAGGAGCTTCTCTTCAGTCCAATACACAGTACTTGCTGGGAACAGATGCGAGTGCTATTTGCACTGTGTGGCAAATGGATCGCAATAGTGACTCTACTTACCAGAAAACAACTCTTGCTCGTAGGACCAGAAACTGCATGGGATTCAACTCCATTTCTGAATGGGAAACAAACACTAGCTCGCCTTCCAAGAAACACACTCTGCTTTTGAGAAAAGAGCACTCTTCTACTCTGCTGTGTTTCCTATAGCGCCAGAACAGTGAGCTTGCTCAGAACAAAACAACTGTGCTTCCTACACACACGGGGCATATCTATTTCAACTCTGCTTAGGAAACTGACAAGAATAGTAGCTTCTCTTCAGTCCAATACACTGTACTTGTTGGCAACATACGCGAGTGCTATTTGCACTGTGTGGCAAATGGATCGCAATAATGACTCTTCTTACCAGAAAATAAGTCTTGCTCGTAGGACCAGAAACTGCATGTGATTCATCTCCATTTCTGACAGGGAAACAAACACTAGCTCGCCTTACAAGAAACACACTCTGCTTTTGAGAAAAAGCACTCTTCTACTCTATTGTGTTTCCTATAGGACCAGAACAGTTAGCTTGCTGAGAACAAAAGAACTGTGCTTCCTACACACACGGGCCATATCTACTTCAACTCTGCTTAGGAAACTGACAAAAACAGTAGCTTCTCTTCAATCCAATACACTGTACCTGTTGGCAACAGACGCGAGTGCTATTTGCACTGTGTGGCAAATGGATCGCAATAGTGACTCTTCTTACTAGAAAACAATTCTTGCTCGTAGGACCAGAAACTGCATGTGACTAAACTCCATTTCTAACAGGGAAACAAACACTAGCTCGAAGTACAAGAAACACACACTGCTTTTGAGAAAAGAGCACTCTTCTACTATACTGTGCTTCCTATAGGGCCAGAACAGTGAGCTTGCTCAGAACAAAAGAACTGTGCTCCTACACACACGGGCCATATCTATTTCCACTCTACTTAGGAAACTGACAAGAATAGTAGCTTCTCTTCAGTCCAATACACTGTACTTGCTGGGAACATACGCGAGTGCTATTTGCACTGTGTGGCAAATGGATCGCATTAGTGACTCTTCTTACCAGAAAACAAGTCTTGTTCGTAGGTCGAGAAAGTGCATGTGATTCAACTACAGTTTGACAGGGAAACAAACACTAGCTCGCCTTAGAAGAAACACACTCTGCTTTTGAGAAAAGAGCACTCTTCTACTCTTCTGTGTTTCTTATAGGGCCAGAACAGTGAACTTCCTCAGAACAAACGAAATGTGCTTCCTACACACACGGGCCATATCTACTTCAACTCTGCTTAGGAAACTGACAAGAACAGTAGCTTCTCTTCAGTCCAATACACTGTACTTGCTGGAAACAGATGCGAGTGCTACTTGCACTGTGTATGGCAATGGGATCACAAGAGTTACTCTTCATACCAGAAAACAACTCTTGCTCGTAGGACCAGAAACTGCATGTGATTCAACTCCATTTCTGAATGGGAAACAAACACTAGCTCGCCTTACAAGAAACATACTCTGCTATTGAGAAAAGAGCACTCTTCTATTCTACTGTGTTTCCTATAGGGCCAGAACAGTGAGCTTGCTCAGAACAAAAGAACTGTGCTTCCTACACACACAGGCCATATCTACTTCAACTCTGCTTAGGAAACTGACAAGAACAGTAGCTTCTCTTCAGTCCGATACACTGTACTTGTTGGCAACAGACGCGAGTGCTATTTGCACTGTGTGGCAAATGGATCGCAATAGTGACTCTTCTTACCAGAAAACAAGTCTTGCTCGTAGGACCAGAAACTGCATGTGATTAAACTCCATTTCTAACAGGGAAACAAACACTAGCTCGCAGTACAAGAAACACACACTGCTTTTGAGAAAAGAGCACTCTTCTACTATACTGTGTTTCCTATAGGGCCAGAAGAGTGAGCTTGCTCAGAACAAAAGAACTGTGCTCCTACACACACGGGCCGTATCTATTTCCACTCTGCTTAAGAAACTGACAAGAATAGTAGCTTCTCTTCAGTCCAATACACTGTACTTGCTGGGAACAGACGTGAGTGCTATTTGCACTGTGTGGCAAATGGATCGCATTAGTGACTCTTACCAGAAAACAAGTCTGGCTCGTAGGACCAGAAACTGCATCTGATTCAATTCAATTTTGGACAGGGAAACAAACACTAGCTCGCCTTAGAAGAAACACACTCTGCTTTTGAGAAAAGAGCACTCTTCTACTCTTCTGTGTTTCTTATAGGGCCAGAACAGTGAACTTCCTCAGAACAAAAGAACTGTGCTTCCTACACACACGGGCCATATCTACTTCAACTCTGCTTAGGAAACTGACAAGAACAGTAGCTTCTCTTCAGTCCAATACACTGTACTTGCTGGAAACAGATGCGAGTGCTACTTGCACTGTGTATGGCAATGGGATCACAAGAGTGACTCTTCATACCAGAAAACAACTCTTGCTCGTAGGACCAGAAACTGCATGTGATTCAACTCCATTTCTGAATGGGAAACAAACACTAGCTCGCCTTACAAGAAACATACTCTGCTATTGAGAAAAGAGCACTCTTCTACTCTTCTGTGTTTCCTATAGAGCCAGAAGAGTGAGCTTGCTCAGAACAAAAGAACTGTGCTCCTACACACACGGGCTATATCGATTTCCACTCTGCTTAAGAAACTGACAAGAATAGTAGCTTCTCTTCAGTCCAATACACTGTACTTGCTGGGTACAGACACGAGCGCTATTTGCACTGTGTGGCCAATGGATCGCATTAGTGACTCTTACCAGAAAACAAGTCTGGCTCGTAGGACCAGAAACTCCATCTGATTCAATTCAATTTCGGACAGGGAAACAAACAATAGCTCGCCTTACAAGAAACACACCCTGCTTTTGAGAAAAAAGCACTCTTCTACTCTACTGTGTTTCCTATAGGGCTTGAACAGTGAGCTTGCTCAGAACAAAAGAACTGTTCTTCCTACACACACGGGCCATATCTACTTCAACTCTGCTTAGGAAATTGACAAGAACAGTAGCTTCTCTTCAGTCCAATACACTGTACTTGCTGGGAACAGACGCGAGTGCTATTTGCACTGTGTACGGCAATGGGAGCACAATAGTGACTCTTCTTAACGGAAAACAAGTCTTGCTCGTAGGACAAGAAACTGTATGTGATTCAACTCCATTTCTGACTGGGAAACAAACACTAGCTCGCCTTACAAGAAACACACTCTGCTATTGGAAAAGAGCACTCTTCTACTCTACTGGGTTTCATATATGGCAAGAACAGTGAGCTTGCTCAGCATAAAAGAACTAGCTTCCTACACACAAGGGTCATATCTACTTCCACTCTGCTTAGAAAACTGACAAGAAGAGGAGCTTCTCTTCAGTCCAATACACAGTACTTGCTGGGAACAGATGCGAGTGCTATTTGCACTGTGTGGCAAATGGATCGCAATAGTGACTCTACTTACCAGAAAACAACTCTTGCTCGTAGGACCAGAAACTGCATGGGATTCAACTCCATTTCTGAATGGGATACAAATACTAGCTCGCCTTCCAAGAAACACACTCTGCTTTTGAGAAAAGAGCACTCTTCTACTCTGCTGTGTTTCCTATAGCGCCAGAACAGTGAGCTTGCTCAGAACAAAACAACTGTGCTTCCTACACACACGGGGCATATCTAGTTCAACTCTGCTTAGGAAACTGACAAGAATAGTAGCTTCTCTTCAGTCCAATACACTGTACTTGTTGGCAACATACGCGAGTGCTATTTGCACTGTGTGGCAAATGGATCGCAATAATGACTCTTCTTACCAGAAAATAAGTCTTGCTCGTAGGACCAGAAACTGCATGTGATTCATCTCCATTTCTGACAGGGAAACAAACACTAGCTCGCCTTACAAGAAACACACTCTGCTTTTGAGAAAAAGCACTCTTCTACTCTATTGTGTTTCCTATAGGACCAGAACAGTTAGCTTGCTGAGAACAAAAGAACTGTGCTTCCTACACACACAGGCCATATCTACTTCAACTCTGCTTAGGAAACTGACAAGAACAGTAGCTTCTCTTCAATCCAATACACTGTACCTGTTGGCAACAGACGCAAGTGCTATTTGCACTGTGTGGCAAATAGATCGCAATAGTGACTGTTCTTACCAGAAAACAAGTCTTGCTCGTAGGACCAGAAACTGCATGTGACTAAACTCCATTTCTAACAGGGAAACAAACACTAGCTCGCAGCACAAGAAACACACACTGCTTTTGAGAAAAGAGCACTCTTCTACTATACTGTGTTTCCTATAGGGCCAGAACAGTCAGCTTGCTCAGAACAAAAGAACTGTGCTCCTACACACACGGGCCATATCTATTTCCACTCTACTTAGGAAACTGACAAGAATAGTAGCTTCTCTTCAGTCCAATACACTGTACTTGCTGGGAACATACGCGAGTGCTATTTGCACTGTGTGGCAAATGGATCGCATTAGTGACTCTTCTTACCAGAAAACAAGTCTTGTTCGTAGGTCGAGAAAGTGCATGTGATTCAACTACAGTTTGACAGGGAAACAAACACTAGCTCGCCTTAGAAGAAACACACTCTGCTTTTGAGAAAAGAGCACTCTTCTACTCTTCTGTGTTTCTTATAGGGCCAGAACAGTGAACTTCCTCAGAACAAACGAAATGTGCTTCCTACACACACGGGCCATATCTACTTCAACTCTGCTTAGGAAACTGACAAGAACAGTAGCTTCTCTTCAGTCCAATACACTGTACTTGCTGGAAAGAGATGCGAGTGCTACTTGCACTGTGTGGCCAATGGATCGCATTAATGACTCTTCTTAACGGAAAACAAGTCTTGCTCGTAGGACAAGAAACTGCATGTTATTCAACTCCATTTCTGACTGGGAAACAAACACTAGCTCGACTTACAAGAAACACACTCTGCTTTTGAGAAAAGAGCACTCTTCTACTCTACTGTGTTTCCTAGAGGGCCAGAACAGTGAGCTTGCTCAGAACAAAAGAACTGTGCTTCCTACACACACGGGCCATATCTATTTCCACTCAGCTTATGAAACTGACAAAACAGGAGCTTCTCTTCAGTCCAATACACAGGACTTGCTGGGAACTCATGCGAGTGCTATTTGCACTGTGTGGCAAATGGATCGCAGTAGTGACTCTACTTACCAGAAAACAACTCTTGCTCGTAGGACCAGAAACTGCATGTGATTCAACTCCATTTCTGACTGGTTAACAAACACTAGCTCGCCTTACAAGAAACACACTCTGCTATTGGAAAAGGGCACTCTTCTACTCTACTGGGTTTCATATATGGCAAGAACAGTGAGCTTGCTCAGCATAAAAGAACTAGCTTCCTACACACAAGGGTCATATCTACTTCCACTCTGCTTAGAAAACTGACAAGAAGAGGAGCTTCTCTTCAGTCCAATACACAGTACTTGCTGGGAACAGATGTGAGTGCTATTTGCACTGTGTTGCAAATGGATCGCAATAGTGACTCTTCTTACCAGAAAACAACTCTTCCTCGTAGGACCAGAAAGTGCATGTGATTCAACTCCATTTCTGAATGGGAAACGAACACTAGCTCGCCTTACAAGAAACAAACTCTGCTTTTGAGAAAAGAGCACTCTTCTACTCTACTGTGTTTCCTATAGGGCCAGAACAGGGAGCTTCCTAAGAACAAAAGAACTGTGCTTCCGACACACACGGGCCATATCTACTTCAACTCTGCTTAGGATATTGACAAGAACAGTAGCTTCTCTTCAGTCCAATACACTGTACTTGCTGGGAACAGACGCGAGTGCTATTTGCACTGTGTACGGCAATGGGAGCACAATAGTGACTCTTCTTATCGGAAAACAAGTCTTGCTCGTAGGACAAGAAACTGCATGTGATTCAACTCCATTTCTGACTGGGAAACAAACGCTAGCTCGCCTTACAAGAAACACGCTCTGCTATTGAGAGAAGAGCACTCTTCTACTCTACTGTGTTTCCTATAGGGCCAGAACAGTGAGCTTGCTCAGAATAAAAGAACTGTGCTTCTTACACACATTGGCCATATCTACTTCAACTCTGCTTAGGAAACTGACAAGAACAGGAGCTCTTCTTCAGTCCAATACACTGTACTGCTGGCAACAGACGCGAGTGCTATTTACACTGTGTGGCAAATGGATCGCAATAATGACTCTTCTTACCAGAAAATAAGTTTTGCTCCTAGGACCAGAAAATGCATGTGATTCATCTCCATTTCTGACAGGGAAACAAACACTAGCTCGCCTTACAAGAAACATACTCTGCTTTTGAGAAAAAGTACTCTTCTACTCTATTGTGTTTCCTATAGGACCAGAACAGTTAGCTTGCTGAGAACAAAAGAACTGTGCTTCCTACACACATGTGCCATATCTACTTCAACTCTGCTTAGGAAACTGACAAGAACAGTAGCTTCTCTTCAGTCCAATACACTGTACTTTTTGGCAACAGACGCGGGTGCTATTTGCACTGTGTGGCAAATAGATCGCAATAGTGACTGTTCTTACCAGAAAACAAGTCTTGCACGTAGGACCAGAAACTGCATGTGATTCAACTCCATTTCTGAATGGGAAACAAACACTAGCTCGCCTTACAAGAAACATACTCTGCTATTGAGAAAAGAGCACTCTTCTACTATACTGTGTTTCCTATAGGGCCAGAACAGTGAGCTTGCTCAGAACAAAAGAACTGTGCTTGCTACACACACAGGCCATATCTACTTCAACTCTGCTTAGGAAACTGACAAGAACAGTAGCTTCTCTTCAGTCCAATACACTGTATTTGTTGGCAAAAGAGGCGAGTGCTATTTGCACTGTGTGGCAAATGGATCGCAATAGTGACTCTTCTTACCAGAAAACAAGTCTTGCTCGTAGGACCAGAAACTGCATGTGATTAAACTCCATTTCTAACAGGGAAATAAACACTAGCTCGCAGTACAAGGAACACACACTGCTTTTGAGAAAAGAGCACTCTTCTACTATACTGTGTTTCCTATAGGGCCAGAAGATTGAGCTTGCTCAGAACTAAAGAACTGTGCTCCTACACACACGGGCCATATCTATTTCCACTCTGCTTAAGAAACTGACAAGAACAGTAGCTTCTCTTCAGTCCAATACACTGTACTTGCTGGAAACAGATGCGAGTGCTACTTGCACTGTGTATGGCAATGGGATCACAAGAGTAACTCTTCATACCAGAAAACAACTCTTGCTCGTAGGACCAGAAACTGCATGTGATTCAACTCCATTTCTGAATGGGAAACAAACACTAGCTCGCCTTACAAGAAACATACTCTGCTATTGAGAAAAGAGCACTCTTCTACTCTACTGTGTTTCCTATAAGGCCAGAACAGTGAGCTTGCTCAGAACAAAAGAACTGTGCTTCCTACACACACGGGCCATATCTACTTCAACTCTGCTTAGGAAACTGACAAGAACAGTAGCTTCTCTTGAGTCCAATACACTGTACTTGTTGGCAACAGACGCGAGTGCTATTTGCACTGTGTGGCAAATGGATCGCAATAGTGACTCTTCATACCAGAAAACAAGTCTTGCTCGTAGGACCAGAAACTGCATGTGATTAAACTCCATTTCTAACAGGGAAACAAACACTAGCTCGCAGTACAAGAAACACACACTGCTTTTGAGAAAAGAGCACTCTTCTACTATACTGTGTTTGCTATAGGGCCAGAAGAGTGAGCTCTCTCAGAACAAAAGAACTGTGCTCCTACACACACGGGGCATATCTATTTCCACTCTGCTTAAGAAACTGACAACAATAGTAGCTTCCCTTCAGTCCAATACACTGTACTTCCTGGGAACAGACGCGAGCGCTATTTGCACTGTGTGGCCAATGGATCGCATTAATGACTCTTCTTAACGGAAAACAAGTTTTGCTCGTAGGACAAGAAACTGCATGTGATTCAACTCCATTTCTGACTGGGAAACAAACACTAGCTCGACTTACAAGAAACACACTCTGCTTTTGAGAAAAAAGCACTCTTCTACTCTACTGTGTTTCCTAGAGGGCCAGAACAGTGAGCTTGCTCAGAACAAAAGAACTGTGCTTCCTACACACACGGGCCATATCTATTTCCACTCAGCTTATGAAACTGACAAAACAGGAGCTTCTCTTCAGTCCAATACACAGGACTTGCTGGGAACTGATGCGAGTGCTATTTGCACTGTGTGGCAAATGGATCGCAGTAGTGACTCTACTTACCAGAAAACAACTCTTGCTCGTAGGACCAGAAACTGCATGTGATTCAACTCCATTTCTGACTGGGAAACAAACACTAGCTCGCCTTACAAGAAACACACTCTGCTATTGGAAAAGAGCACTCTTCTACTCTACTGGGTTTCATATATGGCAAGAACAGTGAGCTTGCTCAGCATAAAAGAACTAGCTTCCTACACACAAGGGTCATATCTACTTCCACTCTGCTTAGAAAACTGACAAGAAGAGGAGCTTCTCTTCAGTCCAATACACAGTACTTGCTGGGAACAGATGTGAGTGTTATTTGCACTGTGTTGCAAATGGATCGCAATAGTGACTCTTCTTACCAGAAAACAACTCTTCCTCGTAGGACCAGAAACTGCATGTGATTCAACTCCATTTCTGAATGGGAAACGAACACTAGCTCGCCTTACAAGAAACAAACTCTGCTTTTGAGAAAAGAGCACTCTTCTACTCTACTGTGTTTCCTATAGGGCCAGAACAGGGAGCTTCCTAAGAACAAAAGAACTGTGCTTCCGACACACACGGGCCATATCTACTTCAACTCTGCTTAGGATATTGACAAGAACAGTAGCTTCTCTTCAGTCCAATACACTGTACTTGCTGGGAACAGACGCGAGTGCTATTTGCACTGTGTACGGCAATGGGAGCACAATAGTGACTCTTCTTATCGGAAAACAAGTCTTGCTCGTAGGACAAGAAACTGCATGTGATTCAACTCCATTTCTGACTGGGAAACAAACGCTAGCTCGCCTTACAAGAAACACGCTCTGCTATTGAGAGAAGAGCACTCTTCTACTCTACTGTGTTTCCTATAGGGCCAGAACAGTGAGCTTGCTCAGAATAAAAGAACTGTGCTTCTTACACACATTGGCCATATCTACTTCAACTCTGCTTAGGAAACTGACAAGAACAGGAGCTCTTCTTCAGTCCAATACACTGTACTGCTGGCAACAGACGCGAGTGCTATTTACACTGTGTGGCAAATGGATCGCAATAATGACTCTTCTTACCAGAAAATAAGTTTTGCTCGTAGGACCAGAAAATGCATGTGATTCATCTCCATTTCTGACAGGGAAACAAACACTAGCTCGCCTTACAAGAAACATACTCTGCTTTTGAGAAAAAGCACTCTTCTACTCTATTGTGTTTCCTATAGGACCAGAACAGTTAGCTTGCTGAGAACAAAAGAACTGTGCTTCCTACACACACGTGCCATATCTACTTCAACTCTGCTTAGGAAACTGACAAGAACAGTAGCTTCTCTTCAGTCCAATACACTGTACTTTTTGGCAACAGACGCGGGTGCTATTTGCACTGTGTGGCAAATAGATCGCAATAGTGACTGTTCTTACCAGAAAACAAGTCTTGCACGTAGGACCAGAAACTGCATGTGATTCAACTCCATTTCTGAATGGGAAACAAACACTAGCTCGCCTTACAAGAAACATACTCTGCTATTGAGAAAAGAGCACTCTTCTACTATACTGTGTTTCCTATAGGGCTTGAACAGTGAGCTTGCTCAGAACAAAATAACTGTTCTTCCTACACACACGGGCCATATCTGCTTCAACTCTGCTTAGGAAACTGACAAGAACAGGAGCTTCTCTTCAGTCCAATACACTGTATTTGTTGGCAAAAGAGGCGAGTGCTATTTGCACTGTGTGGCAATTGGATCGCATTAGTGACTCTTCTTACCAGAAAACAAGTCTTGTTCGTAGGACAAAAACTGCATGTGATTCAACTCCACTTCTGACTGGGAACCAAACAATAGCTCGCCTTACAAGAAACACTCTCTGCTTTTGAGAAAAGAGCACTCTTCTACTCTACTCTGTCTCCTATAGGGCCAGAACAGTGAGCTTGCTCAGAACAAAAAAACTGTTCTTTTGACACACACGGGCCATATCTACTTCAACTCTGCTTAGGAAATTGACAAGAACAGTAGCTTCTCTTCAGTCCAATACACTGTACTTCCTGGGAACAGACGCGAGTGCTATTTGCACTGTGTACGTCAATGGGAGCACAATAGTGACTCTTCTTAACGGAAAACAAGTCTTGCTCGTAGGACAAGAAACTGCATGTAATTCAACTCCATTTCTGACTGGGAAACAAACACTAGCTCGACTTACAAGAAACACACTCTGCTTTTGAGAAAAGAGCACTCTTCTACTCTACTGTGTTTCCTAGAGGGCCAGAACAGTGAGCTTGCTCAGAACAAAAGAACTGTGCTTCCTACACACATGGGCCATATCTATTTCCACTCAGCTTAGGGAACTGACAAAACAGGAGCTTCTCTTCAGTCCAATACACAGTACTTGCTGGGAACTGATGCGAGTGCTATTTGCACTGTGTGGCAAATGGATTGCAATAGTGACTCTACTTATCAGAAAACAACTCTTGCTCGTAGGACCAGAAACTGCATGTGATTCAACTCCATTTCTGACTGGGAAACAAACACTAGCTCGCCTTACAAGAAACACACTCTGCTATTGGAAAAGAGCACTCTTCTACTCTACTGGGTTTCATATATGGCAAGAACAGTGAGCTTGCTCAGCATAAAAGAACTAGCTTCCTACACACAAGGGTCATATCTACTTCCACTCTGCTTAGAAAACTGACAAGAAGAGGAGCTTCTCTTCAGTCCAATACACAGTACTTGCTGGGAACAGATGCGAGTGCTATTTGCACTGTGTTGCAAATGCATCGCAATAGTGACTCTACTTACAAGAAAACAACTCTTGCTCGTAGGACCAGAAACTGCATGTGATTCAACTCCATTTCTGACTGGGAAACAAACACTATCTCGCCTTCCAAGAAACACACTCTGCTTTTGAGAAAAGAGCACTCTTCTACTCTACTGTGTTTCCTATAGGACCAGAACAGTGAGCTTCATCAGAACAAAAGAACTGTGCTTCCTACACACATGGGCCTTATCTACTTCAACTCTGCTTAGGAAACTGACAAGAACCGTAGCTTCTCTTCAGTCCAATACACTGTACTTGCTGGAAACAGATGCGAGTGCTACTTGCACTGTGTATGGCAATGGGATCGCAAGATTTACTCTTCTTACCAGAAAACAACTCTTCCTCGTAGGACCAGAAACTGCATGTGATTCAACTCCATTTCTGAATGGGAAACAAACACTAGCTCGCCTTACAAGAAACACACTCTGCTTTTGAGAAAAGAGCACTCTTCTACTCTACTGTGTTTCCTATAGGGCCAGAACAGGGAGCTTCCTAAGAACAAAAGAACTGTTCTTTTTACACACACGGGCCATATCTACTTCAACTCTGCTTAGGGTATTGACAAGAACAGTAGCTTCTCTTCAGTCCAATACACTGTACTTGCTGGGAACAGAAGCGAGTGCTATTTGCACTGTGTACGGCAATGGGAGCACAATAGTGACTCTTCTTAACGGAAAACAAGTCTTGCTCGTAGGACAAGAAACTGCATGTGATTCAACTCCATTTCTGACTGGGAAACAAACGCTAGCTCGCCTTACAAGAAACACACTCTGCTATTGAGAAAAGAGCACTCTTCTACTCTACTGTGTTTCCTATAGGGCCAGAACAGTGAGCTTGCTCAGAATAAAAGAACTGTGCTTCTTACACACATGGGCCATATCTACTTCAACTCTGATTAGGAAACTGACAAGAACAGGAGCTCTTCTTCAGTCCAATACACTGTATTGCTGGCAACAGACGCGAGTGCTATTTACACTGTGTGGCAAATGGATCGCAATAATGACTCTTCTAACCAGAAAATAAGTCTTGCTCGTAGGACCAGAAACTGCATGTGATTCATCTCCATTTCTGACTGGGAAACAAACACTAGCTCGCCTTACAAGAAACACACTCTGCTTTTGAGAAAAAGAACTCTTCTACTCTATTGTGTTTCCTATAGGACCAGAACAGTTAGCTTGCTGAGAACAAAAGAACTGTGCTTCCTACACACACGGGCCATATCTACTTCAACTCTGCTTAGGAAACTGACAAGAACAGTAGCTTCTCTTCAATCGAATACACTGTACTTGTTGGCAACAGACGCAAGTGCTATTTTCACTGTATGGCAAATAGATCGCAATAGTGACTGTTCTTACCAGAAAACAAGTCTTGCTCGTAGGACCAGAAACGGCATGTGATTAAAGTCCATTTCTAACAGGGAAACAAACACTAGCTCGCAGCACAAGAAACACACACTGCTTTTGAGAAAAGAGCACTCTTCTACTATACTGTGTTTCCTATAGAGCCAGAACAGTGAGCTTGCTCAGAACAAAAGAACTGTGCTCCTACACACACGGGCCATATCTATTTCCACTCTGCTTAGGAAACTGAAAAGAATAGTAGCTTCACTTCAGTCCAATACACTGTGCTTGTTGGCAACAGACGCGAGTGCTACTTGCACTGTGTGGCAAATGGATCGCAATAGTGACTCTTCTTACTAGAAAACAAGTCTTGCTTGTAGGACCAGAAACTGCATGTGATTAAACTCCATTTCTAACAGGGAAACAAACACTAGCTCGCAGTACAAGAAACACACACTGCTTTTGAGAAAAGAGCACTCTTCTACTATACTGTGCTTCCCATAGGGCCAGAACAGTGAGCTTGCTCAGAACAAAAGAACTGTGCACCTACACACACGGGCCATATCTATTTCCACTCTACTTAGGAAACTGACAAGAATAGTAGCTTCTCTTCAGTCCAATACACTGTACTTGCTGGGAACATACGCGAGTGCTATTTGCACTGTGTGGCAAATGGATCGCATTAGTGACTCTTCTTACCAGAAATCAAGTCTTGTTCGTATGACGAGAAAGTGCATGTGATTCAACTACAGTTTGACAGGGAAACAAATACTAGCTCGCCTTAGAAGAAACACACTCTGCTTTTGAGAAAAGAGCACTCTTCTACTCTTCTGTGTTTCTTATAGGGCCAGAACAGTGAACTTCCTCAGAACAAAAGAACTGTGCTTCCTACACACACGGGCCATATCTACTTCAACTCTGCTTAGGAAACTGACAAGAACAGTAGCTTCTCTTCAGTCCAATACACTGTACTTGCTGGAAACAGATGCGAGTGCTACTTGCACTGAGTATGGCAATGGGATCACAAGAGTGACTCTTCATACCAGAAAACAACTCTTGCTCGTAGGACCAGAAACTGCATGTGATTCAACTCCATTTCTGAGTGGGAAACAAACACTAGCTCGCCTTACAAGAAACATACTCTGCTATTGAGTAAAGAGCACTCTTCTACTCTTCTGTGTTTCCTATAGTGCCAGAACAGTGAGCTTGCTCAGAACAAAAGAACTGGCTTCCTACACACACAGTCCATATCTACTTCAACTCTGCTTAGGAAAGTGACAAGAACAGTAGCTTCTCTTCAGTCCAATACACTGTACTTGTTGGCAACAGACGTGAGTGCTATTTGCACTGTGTGGCTAATGGATCGCAATAGTGACTCTTCTTACCAGAAAACAAGTCTTGCTCGTAGGTCCAGAAACTGCATGTGATTAAACTCCATTTCTAACAGGGAAACAAACACTAGCTCGCAGTACAAGAAACACACACTGCTTTTGAGAAAAGAGCACTCTTCTACTATACTGTGTTTCCTATAGGGCCAGAAGAGTGAGCTTGCTCAGAACAAAAGAACTGTGCTCCTACACACACGGGCTATATCTATTTCCACTCTGCTTAAGAAACTGACAAGAATAGTAGCTTCTCTTCAGTCCAATACACTGTACTTGCTGGGTACAGACACGAGCGCTATTTGCACTGTGTGGCCATTGGATCGCATTAGTGACTCTTACCAGAAAACAAGTCTGGCTCGTAGGACCAGAAACTGCATCTGATTCAATTCAATATCGGACAGGGAAACAAACAATAGCTCGCCTTACAAGAAACACACCCTGCTTTTGAGAAAAAAGCACTCTTCTACTCTACTGTGTTTCCTATAGGGCTTGAACAGTGAGCTTGCTCAGAACAAAAGAACTGTTCTTCCTACACACACGGGCCATATCTACTTCAACTCTGCTTAGGAAATTGACAAGAACAGTAGCTTCTCTTCAGTCCAATACACTGTACTTGCTGGGAACAGACGCGAGTGCTATTTGCACTGTGTACGGCAATGGGAGCACAATAGTGACTCTTCTTAACGGAAAACAAGTCTTGCTCGTAGGACAAGAAACTGCATGTGATTCAACTCCATTTCTGACTGGGAAACAAACACTAGCTCGCCTTACAAGAAACACACTCTGCTATTGGAAAAGAGCACTCTTCTACGCTACTGTGTTTGATATATGGCAAGAACAGTGAGCTTGCTCAGCATAAAAGAACTAGCTTCCTACACACAAGGGTCATATCTACTTCCACTCTGCTTAGAAAACTGACAAGAAGAGGAGCTTCTCTTCAGTCCAATACACAGTACTTGCTGGGAACAGATGCGAGTGCTATTTGCACTGTGTTGCAAATGGATCGCAATAGTGACTCTACTTACAAGAAAACAACTCTTGCTCGTAGGACCAGAAACTGCATGTGATTCAACTCCATTTCTGAATGGGAAACAAACACTGGCTCGCCTTACAAGAAACACACTCTGCTTTTGAGAAAAGAGCACTCTTCTACTCTACTGTGATTCCTATAGGGCCAGAACAGTGAGCTTCCTCAGAACAAAAGAACTGTGCTTTCTACACACATGGGCCTTATCTACTTCAACTCTGCTTAGGAAACTGACAAGAACAGTAGCTTCTCTTCAGTCCAATACACTGTACTTGCTGGGAACAGACGCGAGTGCTATTTGCACTGTGTACGGCAATGGGAGCACAATAGTGACTCTTCTAACAGAAAACAAGTCTTGTTCGTAGGACAAGAAACTGCATGTGATTTCCCTCCATTTCTGACAGGGAAACAAACACTAGCTCGCCTAACAAGTAACACACTCTGCTTTTGAGAAAAAGCACTCTTCTACTCTATTGTGTTTCCTATAGGACCAGAACAGTTAGCTTGCTGAGAACAAAAGAACTGTGCTTCCTACACACGGGCCATATCTACTTCAACTCTGCTTAGGAAACTGACAAGCAGAGTAGCTTCTCTTCAGTCCAATACACTGTACTTGTTGGCAACAGACGCGAGTGCTATTTGCACTGTGTGGCAAATGGATCGCAATAGTGACTGTTCTTACCAGAAAACAAGTCTTGCTCGTAAGACCAGAAACTGCATGTGATTAAACTCCATTTCTAACAGGGAAACAAACACTAGCTCGCAGCACAAGAAACACACACTGCTTTTGAGAAAAGAGCACTCTTCTACTATACTGTGTTTTCTATAGGGCCAGAACAGTGAGCTTGCTCAGAACAAAAGAACTGTGCTCCTACACACACGGGCCATATCTATTTCCACTCTGTTTAGGAAACTGTCAAGAAGAGGAGCTTCTCTTCAGTCCAATAAACTGTACTTGCTGGGAACAGACGCGAGTGCTACTTGCACTGAATGGCAAATGGATCGCAATAGTGACTCTACTTACCAGAAAACAACTCTTGCTTGTAGGACCAGAAACTGCATGTGATTCAACTCCATTTCTGACAGGGAAACAAACACTAGCTCGCCTTCCAAGAAACACACTCTGCTTTTGAGAAAAGAGCACTCTTCTACTATTCTGTGTTTACTATAGGGCCAGAACAGTGAGCTTGCTCAGAACAAAAGAACTGTGCTTCCTACACTCACGGGCCATATCTATTTCCACTCTGCTTAGGAAACTGACAAGAATAGTAGCTTCTCTTCAGTCCAATACACTGTACTTGTTGGCAACAGACGCGAGTGCTATTTGCACTGTGTGGCAAATGGATCACAATAGTGACTCTTCTTACCAGAAAACATGTCTTGCTCGTAGGACCAGAAACTGCATGTGATTAAACTCCATTTCTAACAGGGAAACAAACACTAGCTCGCAGCACAAGAAACACACACTGCTTTTGAGAAAAGAGCACTCTTCTACTATACGGTGTTTCCTATAGGGCCAGAACAGTGAGCTAGCTCAGAACAAAAGAACTGTGCTCCTACACACGGGCCATATCTACTTCAACTCTGCTTAGGATATTGACAAGAACAGTAGCTTCTCTTCAGTCCAATACAATGTACTTGCTGGGAACAGACGCGAGTGCTATTTGCACTGTGTACGCCAATGGGAGCACAATAGTGACTCTTCTTAACAGAAAACAAGTCTTGTTCGTAGGACAAAAACTGCATGTGATTCAACTCCACTTCTGACTGGGAACCAAACACTAGCTCGCCTTACAAGAAACACTCTCTGCTTTTGAGAAAAGAGCACTCTTCTACTCTACTCTGTCTCCTATAGGGCCAGAACAGTGAGCTTGCTCAGAACAAAAGAACTGTTCTTTTGACACACACGGGCCATATCTACTTCAACTCAGCTTAGGAAATTGACAAGAACAGTAGCTTCTCTTCAGTCCAATACACTGTACTTGCTGGGAACAGACGCGAGTGCTATTTGCACTGTGTACGGCAATGGGAGCACAATAGTGACTCTTCTTAACAGAAAACAAGTCTTGCTCGTAGGACAAGAAACTGCATGTGATTCAACTCCATTTCTGACTGGGAAACAAACACTAGCTCGCCTTACAAGAAACACACTCTGCTTTTGAGAAAAGAGCACTCTTCTACTCTACTGTGTTTCCTAGAGGGCCAGAACAGTGAGCTTGCTCAGAACAAAAGAACTGTGCTTCCTACACACATGGGCCATATCTATTTCCACTCAGCTTAGGGAACTGACAAAACAGGAGCTTCTCTTCAGTCCAATACACAGTACTTGCTGGGAACTGAAGCGAGTGCTATTTGCACTGTGTGGCAAATGGATTGCAATAGTGACTCTACTTACCAGAAAACAACTCTGGCTCGTAGGACCAGAAACTGCATGTGATTCAACTCCATTTCTGACTGGGAAACAAACACTAGCTCGCCTTACAAGAAACACACTCTGCTATTGGAAAAGAGCACTCTTCTACTCTACTGGGTTTCATATATGGCAAGAACAGTGAGCTTGCTCAGCATAAAAGAACTAGCTTCCTACACACAAGGGTCATATCTACTTCCACTCTGCTTAGAAAACTGACAAGAAGAGGAGCTTCTCTTCAGTCCAATACACAGTACTTGCTGGGAACAGATGCCAGTGCTATTTGCACTGTGTTGCAAATGGATCGCAATAGAGACTCTACTTACCAGAAAACAACTCTTGCTCGTAGGACCAGAAACTGCATGTGATTCAACTCCATTTCTGACTGGGAAACAAACACTATCTCGCCTTCCAAGAAAAACACTCTGCTTTTGAGAAAAGAGCACTCTTCTACTCTACTGTGTTTCCTATAGGACCAGAACAGTGAGCTTCATCACAACAAAAGAACTGTGCTTCCTACACACATGGGCCTTATCTACTTCAACTCTGCTTAGGAAACTGACAAGAACAGTAGCTTCTCTTCAGTCCAATACACTGTACTTGCTGGAAACAGATGCGAGTGCTACTTGCACTGTGTATGGCAATGGGATCGCAAGAGTTACTCTTCTTACCAGAAAACAACTCTTCCTCGTAGGACCAGAAACTGCATGTGATTCAACTCCATTTCTGAATGGGAAACAAACACTAGCTCGCCTTACAAGAAACACACTCTGCTTTTGAGAAAAGAGCACTCTTCTACTCTACTGTGTTTCCTATAGGGCCAGAACAGGGAGCTTCCTAAGAACAAAAGAACTGTTCTTTTTACACACACGGGCCATATCTACTTCAACTCTGCTTAGGATATTGACAAGAACAGTAGCTTCTCTTCAGTCCAATACACTGTACTTGCTGGGAACAGACGCGAGTGATATTTGCACTGTGTACGGCAATGGGAGCACAATAGTGACTCTTCTTAACGGAAAACAAGTCTTGCTCGTAGGACAAGAAACTGCATGTGATTCAACTCCATTTCTGACTGGGAAACAAACGCTAGCTCCCCTTACAAGAAACACACTCTGCTATTGAGAAAAGAGCACTCTTCTACTCTACTGTGTTTCCTATAGGGCCAGAACAGTGAGCTTGCTCAGAATAAAAGAACTGTGCTTCTTACACACATGGGCCATATCTACTTCAACTCTGCTTAGGAAACTGACAAGAACAGGAGCTCTTCTTCAGTCCAATACACTGTATTGCTGGCAACAGACGCGAGTGCTATTTACACTGTGTGGCAAATGGATCGCAATAATGACTCTTCTTACCAGAAAATAAGTCTTGCTCGTAGGACCAAAACTGCATGTGATTCATCTCCATTTCTGACAGGGAAACAAACACTAGCTCGCCTTACAAGAAACACACTCTGCTTTTGAGAAAAAGCACTCTTCTACTCTATTGTGTTTCCTATAGGACCAGAACAGTTAGCTTGTTGAGAACAAAAGAACTGTGCTTCCTACACACACGGGCCATATCTATTTCCACTCTGCTTAGGAAACTGAAAAGAATAGTAGCTTCTCTTCAGTCCAATACACTGTACTTGTTGGCAACAGTCGCGAGTGCTATTTGCACTGTGTGGCAAATGGATCGCAATAGTGACTCTTCTTACCAGAAAACAAGTCTTGCTCGTAGGACCAGAAACTGCATGTGATTAAACTCCATTTCTAACAGGGAAACAAACACTAGCTCGCAGTACAAGAAACACACACTGCTTTTGAGAAAAGAGCACTCTTCTACTATACTGTGCTTCCTATAGGGCCAGAACAGTGAGCTTGCTCAGAACAAAAGAACTGTGCTCCTATACACACGGGCCATATCTATTTCCACTCTACTTAGGAAACTGACAAGAATAGTAGCTTCTCTTCAGTCCAATACACTGTACTTGCTGGGAACATACGCGAGTGCTATTTGCACTGTGTGGCAAATGGATCGCATTAGTGACTCTTCTTACCAGAAAACAAGTCTTGTTCGTAGGATGGGAAAGTGCATGTCATTCAACTACAGTTTGACAGGGAAACAAACACTAGCTCGCCTTAGAAGAAACACACTCTGCTTTTGAGAAAAGAGCACTCTTCTACTCTTCTGTGTTTCTTATAGGGCCAGAACAGTGAACTTCCTCAGAACAAAAGAACTGTACTTCCTAAACACACGGGCCATATTTACTTCAACTCTGCTTAGGAAACTGACAAGAACAGTAGCTTCTCTTCAGTCCAATACACTGTACTTGCTGGAAACAGATGCGAGTGCTACTTGCACTGTGTATGGCAATGGGATCACAAGAGTGATTCTTCATACCAGAAAACAACTCTTGCTCGTAGGACCAGAAACTGCATGTGATTCAATTCCATTTCTGAATGGGAAACAAACACTAGCTCGCCTTACAAGAAACATACTCTGCTACTGAGAAAAGAGCACTCTTCTACTCTTCTGTATTTCCTATAGGGCCAGAACAGTGAGCTTGCTCAGAACAAAAGAACTGTGCTTCCTACACACACAGGCCATATCTACTTCAACTCTGCTTAGGAAACTGACAAGAACAGTAGCTTGTCTTCAGTCCAATACACTGTACTTGTTGGCAACAGACGTGAGTGCTATTTGCACTGTGTGGCAAATGGATCGCAATAGTGACTCTTCTTACCAGAAAACATGTCTTGCTCGTAGGTCCAGAAACTGCATGTGATTAAACTCCATTTCTAACAGGGAAACAAACACTAGCTCGCAGTACAAGAATCACACACTGCTTTTGAGAAAAGAGCACTCTTCTACTATACTGTGTTTCCTATAGGGCCAGAAGAGTGAGCTTGCTCAGAACAAAAGAACTGTGCTCCTACACACACGGGCTATATCTATTTCCACTCTGCTTAAGAAACTGACAAGAATAGTAGCTTCTCTTCAGTCCAATACACTGTACTTGCTGGGTCCAGACGCGAGCGCTATTTGCACTGTGTGGCCAATGGATCGCATTAGTGACTCTTACCAGAAAACAAGACTGGCTCGTAGGACCAGAAACTGCATCTGATTCAATTCAATTTCGGACAGGGAAACAAACAATAGCTCGCCTTACAAGAAACACACCCTGCTTTTGAGAAAAAAGCACTCTTCTACTCTACTGTGTTTCCTATAGTGCTTGAACAGTGAGCTTGCTGAGAACAAAAGAACTGTGCTTCCTACACACACGGGCCATATCTACTTCTACTCTGCTTAGGAAATTGACAAGAACAGTAGCTTCTCTTCAGTCCAATACACTGTACTTGCTGGGAACAGACGTGAGTGCTATTTGCACTGTGTACGGCAATGGGAGCACAATAGTGACTCTTCTTAACGGAAAACAAGTCTTGCTCATAGGACAAGAAACTGCATGTGATTCAACTCCATTTCTGACTGGGAAACAAACACTAGCTCGCCTTACAAGAAACACACTCTGCTATTGGAAAAGAGCACTCTTCTACTCTACTGTGTTTCATATATGGCAAGAACAGTGAGCTTGCTCAGCATAAAAGAACTAACTTCCTACACACAAGGGTCATATCTACTTCCACTCTGCTTAGAAAACTGACAAGAAGAGGAGCTTCTCTTCAGTCCAATACACAGTATTTGCTGGGAACAGATGCGAGTGCTATTTGCACTGTGTTGCAAATGGATCGCAATAGTGACTCTACTTACAAGAAAACAACTCTTGCTCGTAGGACCAGAAACTGCATGTGATTCAACTCCATTTCTGAATGGGAAACAAACACTATCTCGCCTTCCAAGAAACACACTCTGCTTTTGAGAAAAGAGCACTCTTCTACTCTACTGTGATTCCTATAGGGCCAGAACAGTGATCTTCCTCAGAACAAAAGAACTGTGCTTTCTACACACATGGGCCTTATCTACTTCAACTCTGCTTAGGAAACTGACAAGAACAGTAGCTTCTCTTCAGTCCAATACACTGTACTTGCTGGGAACAGACGCGAGTGCTATTTGCACTGTTTACGGCAATGGGAGCACAATAGTGACTCTTCTTAACGGAAAACAAGTCTTGTTCGTAGGACAAGAAACTGTATGTGATTCACCTCCATTTCTGACAGGGAAACAAACACTAGCTCGCCTAACAAGAAACACACTCTGGTTTTGAGAAAAAGCACTCTTCTACTCTATTGTGTTTCCTATAGTACCAGAACAGTTAGCTTGCTGAGAACAAAAGAACTGTGCTTCCTACACCCACGGGCCATATCTACTTCAACTCTGCTTAGGAAACTGACAAGTATAGTAGCTTCTCTTCAGTCCAATACACTGTACTTGTTGGCAACAGACGCGAGTGCTATTTGCACTGTGTGGCAAATGGATCGCAATAGTGACTGTTCCTACCAGAAAACAAGTCTTGCTCGTAGGACCAGAAACTGCATGTGATTAAACTCCATTTCTAACAGGGAAACAAACACTAGCTCGCAGCACAAGAAACACACACTGCTTTTGAGAAAAGAGCACTCTTCTACTATACTGTGTTTTCTATAGGGCCAGAACAGTGAGCTTGCTCAGAACAAAAGAACTGTGCTCCTACACACACGGGCCATATCTATTTCCACTCTGCTTAGGAAACTGTCAAGAAGAGGAGCTTCTCTTCAGTCCAATACACTGTACTTGCTGGGAACAGACGCGAGTGCTATTTGCACTGTGTGGCAAATGGATCGCAATAGTGACTCTACTTACCAGAAAACAACTCTTGCTTGTAGGACCAGAAACTGCATGTGATTCAACTCCATTTCTGAATGGGAAACAAACACTAGCTCGCCTTCCAAGAAACACACTCTGCTTTTGAGAAAAGAGCACTCTTCTACTATACTGTGTTTCCTATAGGGCCAGAACAGTGAGCTTGCTCAGAACAAAAGAACTGTGCTTCCTACAGACACGGGCCATATCTATTTCCACTCTGCTTAGGAAACTGACAAGAATAGTAGCTTCTCTTCAGTTCAATACACTGTACTTGTTGGCAACAGACGCGATTGCTATTTGCACTGTGTGGCAAATGGATCACAATAGTGACTCTTCTTTCCAGAAAACATGTCTTGCTCGTGGACCAGAAACTGCATGTGATTAAACTCCATTTCTAACAGGGAAACAAACACTAGCTCGCAGCACAAGAAACACACTCTGCTTTTGAGAAAAGAGCACTCTTCTACTGTACTGTGTTTCCTATAGTTCCAGAACAGTGAGCTAGCTCAGAACAAAAGAACTGTGCTCCTACACACGGGCCATATCTACTTCAACTCTGCTTAGGAAATTGACAAGAACAGTAGTTTCTCTTCAGTCCAATACACTGTACTTGCTGGGAACAGACGCGAGTGCTATTTGCACTGTGTACGGCAATGGGAGCACAATAGTGACTCTTCTTAACAGAAAACACGTCTTGCTCGTAGGACAAGGAACTGCATGTGATTCAACTCCATTTCTGACTGGGAAACAAACACTAGCTCGCCTTCCAAGAAACACACTCTGCTTTTGAGAAAAGAGCACTCTTCTACTCTACTGTGTTTCCTATAGGACCAGAACAGTGAGCTTCATCAGAACAAAAGAACTGTGCTTCCTACACACATGGTCCTTGTCTACTTCAATCTGCTTAGGAAACTGACAAGAACAGTAGCTTCTCTTCAGTCCAATACACTGTACTTGCTGGAAACAGATGCGAGTGCTACTTGCACTGTGTATGGCAATGGGATCGCAAGAGTTACTCTTTTTACCAGAAAACAACTCTTCCTCGTAGGACCAGAAACTGCATGTGATTCAACTCCATTTCTGAATGAGAAACAAACACTATCTCGCCTTACAAGAAACACACTCTGCTTTTGAGAAAAGAGCACTCTTCTACTCTTCTGTGTTTCCTATAGGGCCAGAACAGTGAGCATGCTCAGAACAAAAGAACTGTGCTTCCTACACACACAGGCCATATCTACTTCAACTCTGCTTAGGAAACTGACAAGAACAGTAGCTTCTCTTCAGTCCAATACACTGTACTTGTTGGCAACAGACGTGAGTGCTATTTGCACTGTGTGGCAAATGGATCGCAATAGTGACTCTTCTTACCAGAAAACAAGTCTTCCTAGTAGAAACAGAAACTGCATGTGATTCAACTCCATTTCTGAATGGGAAACAAACACTAGCTCGCCTTACAAAAAACACACTCCGCTTTTGAGAAAAGAGCACTCTTCTACTCTACTGTTTTTCCTATAGGGCCAGAACAGGGAGCTTCCGAAGAACAAAGAACTGTTCTTTTTACACACACGGGCCATATCTACTTCAACTCTGCTTAGGATATTGACAAGAACAGTAGCTTCTCTTCAGTCCAATACACTGTACTTGCTGGGAACAGACGCGAGTGCTATTTGCACTGTGTACGGCAATGGGAGCACAATAGTGACTCTTCTAACAGAAAACAAGTCTTGTTCGTAGGACAAGAAACTGCATGTGATTCACCTCCATTTCTGACAGGGAAACAAACATTAGCTCGACTTACAAGAAACACACTCTGCTTTTGAGAAAAAGCACTCTTCTACTCTATTGTGTTTCCTATAGGACCAGAACAGTTAGCTTGCTGAGAACAAAAGAACTGTGCTTCCTACACACACGGGCCATATCTACTTCAACTCTGCTTAGGAAACTGACAAGTATAGTAGCTTCTCTTCAGTCCAATACACTGTACTTGTTGGCAACAGACGCGAGTGCTATTTGCACTGTGTGGCAAATGGATCGCAATAGTGACTGTTCTTACCAGAAAACAAGTCTTGCTCGTAGGACCAGAAACTGCATGTGATTAAACTCCATTTCTAACAGGGAAACAAACACTAGCTCGCAGCACGAGAAACACACACTGCTTTTGAGAAAAGAGCACTCTTCTACTATACTGTGTTTTCTATAGGGCCAGAACAGTGAGCTTGCTCAGAACAAAAGAACTGTGCTCCTACACACACGGGCCATATCTATTTCCACTCTGCTTATGAAACTGTCAAGAAGAGGAGCTTCTCTTCAGTCCAATAAACTGTACTTGCTGGGAACAGACGCGAGTGCTATTTGCACTGTGAGGCAAATGGATTGCAATAGTGTTTCTACTTACCAGAAAACAACTCTTGCTCGTAGGACCAGAAACTGCATGTGATTCAACTCCATTTCTGACTGGGAAACAAACACTAGCTTGCTTCCAAGAAACACACTCTGCTTTTGAGAAAAGAGCACTCTTCTACTCTGCTGTGTTTCTTATAGGTCCAGAACAGTTAGCTTGCTGAGAACAAAAGAACTGTGCTTCCTACACACGGGCCATATCTACTTTAACTCTGCTTAGGAAACTGACAAGAACAGTAGCTTCTCTTCAGTCCAATACACTGTACTTTATGGCAACAGACGCGATTGCTTTTTGCACTGTGTGGCAAATGGATCGCAATAGTGACTCTTCTTACCAGAAAACAAGTATTGCTCGTAAGACCAGAAACTGCATGTGATTAAACTCCATTTCTAACAGGGAAACAAACACCAGCTCGCAGTACAAGAAACACACACTGCTTTTGAGAAAAGAGCACTCTTCTACTATACTGTGTTTCCTATAGGGCCAGAACAGTGAGCTTGCTCAGAACAAAAGAACTGTGCTCCTACACACGGGCCATATCTATTTCCACTCTACTTAGGAAACTGACAAGAATAGTAGCTTCCCTTCAGTCCAATACACTGTACTTGCTGGGAACAGACGCGAGTGCTATTTGTACTGTGTGGCAAATGGATCACATTAGTAAATCTTCTTACCAGAAAACAAGTCTGGCTCGTAGGACCAGAATCTACATATGATTCAACTCCATTTCTGACAGGGAAACAAACAACAGCTCGCCTTACAAGAAACACACTCTGCTTTTGAGAAAAGAGCACTCTTCTACTCTGCTGTGTTTCCTATAGGGCCAGAACATTGAGCTTGCTCAGAACAAAAGAACTGTTCTTCCTACACACGGGCCATATCTACTTCAACTCTGCTTAAAAAACTGACAAGAACCGTAGCTTCTCATCAGTCCATTACACTGTACTTGCTGGGAACAGACGCGAGTGCTATTTGCACTGTGTGGCAAATGGATCGCATTAGTGACTCTTCTTACCAGAAAACATGTCTTGTTCGTAGGACCAGAAAGTGCATGTGATTCAACTCCAGTTTGACCGGGAAACAAACACTAGCTCGCCTTCCAAGAAACTCACTCTGCTTTTGAGAAAAGAGCACTCTTCTACTCTACTGTGTTTCCTATAGGGCCAGAACAGTGAGCTTCCTCAGAACAAAAGAACTGTGCTTCCTACACACACGGGCCATATCTACTTCAACTCTGCTTAGGAAACTGACAAGAACAGTAGCTTCTCTTCAGGCCAATACACTGTACTTGCTGGAAACAGATGCGAGTGCTACTTGCACTCTGTATGGCAATGGGATCGCAAGAGTGACTCTTCTTACCAGAAAACAACTCTTGCTCGTAGGACCAGAAACTGCATGTGATTCAATTCCATTTCTGAATGGGAAACAAACACTAGCTCGCCTTACAAGAAACACACTCTGCTATTGAGAAAAGAGCACTCTTCTACTCTACTGTGTTTCCTATATGGCCAGAACAGTGAGCTTGCTCAGAACAAAAGAACTGTGCTTACTACACACACGGGACATTCCTACTTCAACTCTGTTTAGGAAACTGACAAGAACAGGAGCTCTTCTTCAGTCCAATACACTGTATTGCTGGCAACAGACGCGAGTGCTATTTTCACTGTGTGGCAAATGGGTCCCAATAGTGAATCTTCTTACCAGAAAATAAGTCTTGCTCGTAGGACTAGAAACTGCATGTGATTCAACTCCATTTCTGACAGGAAAACAAACACTAGCTCGCCTTCCAAGAAACACACTCTGCTTTTGAGAAAAGAGCACTCTTCTACTCTACTGTGTTTCCTATAGGGCCAGAACAGTAAGCTTGCTCAGAACAAAAGAACTGTTCTTCCTAAACACATGGGCCATATCTACTTCAACTCTGCTTAGGAAACTGACAAGAACAGGAGCTTCTCTTCAGTCCAATACACTGTACTTGTTGGCAACATATGCGAGTGCTATTTGCAATGTGTGGTAAATAGATCGCATTAGTGACTCTTCTTACCAGAAAACAAGTCTTGTTCGTAGGACAAAAACTGCATGTGATTCAACTCCATTTCTGACTGGGAAACAAACACTAGCTCGCCTTACAAGAAACACACCCTGCTTTTGAGAAAAAAGCACTCTTCTACTCTACTGTGTTTCCAAAAGGGCTTGAACAGTGAGCTTGCTCAGAACAAAAGAACTGTTCTTCCTACACACACGGGCCATATCTACTTCAACTCTGCTTAGGAAATTGACAAGAACAGTAGCTTCTCTTCAGTCCAATACACTGTACTTGTTGGCAACAGACACGAGTGCTATTTGCACTGTGTATGGCAATGGGAGCACAATAGTGACTCTTCTAACAGAAAACAAGTCTTGTTCGTAGGACAAGAAACTGCATGTGATTCACCTCCATTTCTGACAGGGAAACAAACATTAGCTCGCCTTACAAGAAACACACTCTGCTTTTGAGAAAAAGCACTCTTCTACTCTATTGTGTTTCCTATAGGACCAGAACAGTTAGCTTGCTCAGAACAAAAGAACTGTGCTTCCTACACACACGGGCCATATCTACTTCAACTCTGCTTAGGAAACTGACAAGTATAGAGGCTTCTCTTCAGTCCAATACACTGTACTTGTTGGCAACAGACGCGAGTGCTATTTGCACTGTGTGGCAAATGGATCGCAATAGTGACTGTTCTTACCAGAAAACAAGTCTTGCTTGTAGGACCAGAAACTGCATGTGATTAAACTCCATTTCTAACAGGGAAACAAACACTAGCTCGCAGCACAAGAAACACACACTGCTTTTGAGAAAAGAGCACTCTTCTACTATACTGTGTTTTCTAAAGGGCCAGAACAGTGAGCTTGCTCAAAACAAAAGAACTGTGCTCCTACACACACGGGCCATATCTATTTCCACTCTGCTTATGAAACTGTCAAGAAGAGGAGCTTCTCTTCAGTCCAATAAACTGTACTTGCTGGGAACAGACGCGAGTGCTATTTGCACTGTGTGGCAAATGGATCGCAATAGTGACTCTACTTACCAGAAAACAACTCTTGCTCGTAGGACCAGAAACTGCATGTGATTCAACTCCATTTCTGACATGGAAACAAACACTAGCTCGCCTTCCAAGAAACACACTCTGCTTTTGAGAAAAGAGCACTCTTCTACTATACTGTGTTTCCTAAGGGCCAGAACAGTGAGCTTGCTCAGAACAAAAGAACTGTGCTTCCTACACACACGGGCCATATCTACTTCAACTCTGCTTAGGAAACTGACAAGAACAGGAGCTTCTCTTCAGTCCAATACACTGTCCTTGCTGGGAACAGACGCGATTGCTATTTGCACTGTGTGGCAAATGGATCACATTAGTGACTCTTCTTACCAGAAAACAAGTCTTGTTTTTATGACCAGAAAGTGCATGTGATTCAACTCCAATTTGACAGGGAAACAAACACTAGCTCGCCGTACAAGAAACACACTCTGCTTTTGAGAAAAAGCACTCTTCTACTCTATTGTGTTTCCTATAGGACCAGAACAGTGAGCTTGCTGAGAACAAAATGACTGTGCTTCCTACACACACGGGCCATATCTATTTCCACTCTGCTTAGGAAACTGACAAGAAGAGGAGCTTCTCTTCAGTCCAATACACTGTACTTGCTGGGAACAGACGCGAGTGCTATTTGCACTGTGAGGCAAATGGATTGCAATAGTGTCTCTACTTTCCAGAAAACAACTCTTGCTCGTAGGACCAGAAACTGCATGTGATTCAACTCCATTTCTGACTGGGAAACAAACACTAGCTTGCTTCCAAGAAACACACTCTGCTTTTGAGAAAAGAGCACTCTTCTACTCTGCTGTGTTTCCTATAGGTCCAGAACAGTTAGCTTGCTGAAAACAAAAGAACTGTGCTTCCTACACACACGGGCCATATCTACTTCAACTCTGCTTAGGAAACTGACAAGAACAGTAGCTTCTCTTCAGTCCAATACACTGTACTTGTTGGCAACAGACGCGATTGCTTTTTGCACTGTGTGGCAAATGGATCGCAATTGTGACTCTTCTTAACAGAAAACAAGTATTGCTCGTAAGACCAGAAACTGCATGTGATTAAACTCCATTTCTAACAGGGAAACAAACACTAGCTCGCAGTACAAGAAACACACACTGCTTTTGAGAAAAGAGCACTCTTCTACTATACTGTGTTTCCTATAGGGCCAGAACAGTGAGCTTGCTCAGAACAAAAGAACTGTGCTCCTACACACGGGCCATATCTATTTCCACTCTACTTAGGAAACTGACAAGAATAGTAGATTCCCTTCAGTCCAATACACTGTACTTGCTGGGAACAGACGCGAGTGCTATTTGTACTGTGTGGCAAATGGATCACATTAGTAAATCTTCTTACCAGAAAACAAGTCTGGCTCGTAGGATCAGAATCTACATATGATTCAACTCCATTTCTGACAGGGAAACAAACAATAGCTCGCCTTACAAGAAACACACTCTGCTTTTGAGAAAAGAGCACTCTTCTACTCTGCTGTGTTTCCTATAGGGCCAGAACAGTGAGCTTGCTCAGAACAAAAGAACTGTGCTTACTACACACACGGGCCATTCCTACTTCAACTCTGTTTAGGAAACTGACAAGAACAGGAGCTCTTATTCAGTCCAATACACTGTATTGCTGGCAACAGACGCGAGTGCTATTTTCACTGTGTGGCAAATGGGTCGCAATAGTGAATCTTCTTACCAGAAAATAAGTCTTGCTCGTAGGACTAGAAACTGCATGTGATTCAACTCCATTTCTGACAGGAAAACAAACACTAGCTCGCCTTCCAAGAAACACACTCTGCTTTTGAGAAAAGAGCACTCTTCTACTCTACTGTGTTTCCTATAGGGCCATAACAGTAAGCTTGCTCAGAACAAAAGAACTGTTCTTCCTAAACACACGGGCTATATCTACTTCAACTCTGCTTAGGAAACTGACAAGAACAGGAGCTTCTCTTCAGTCCAATACACTGTACTTGTTGGCAACATACGCGAGTGCTATTTGCAATGTGTGGTAAATAGATCGCATTAGTGACTCTTCTTACCAGAAAACAAGTCTTGTTCGTAGGACAAAAACTGCATGTGATTCAACTCCATTTCTGACTGGGAAACAAACACTAGCTCGCCTTACAAGAAACACACTGCTTTTGAGAAAAGAGCACTCTTCTACTCTGCTGTGTTTCCTATAGTGCCAGAAAAGTGAGCATGCTCAGAACAAAACAACTGTTCTTTTTACACACACGGGCCATATCTACTTCAACTCTGCTTAGGAAATTGACAAGAACAGTAGCTTCTCTTCAGTCCAATACACTGTACTTGCTGGGAACAGACGCGAGTGCTATTTACACTGTGTGGCAAATGGATCGCAATAGTGACTCTTCTTACCAGAAAATAAGTCTTGCTCGTAGGACCAGAAACTGCATGAGATCAACTCCATTTCTGACAGGGAAACAAACACTAGCTCGCCGTACAAGAAACATCTCTGCTTTTGAGAAAAAGCACTCTTCTACTCTATTGTGTTTCCTATAGGGCCAGAACAGTGAGCTTGCTGAGAACAAAATGACTGCGCTTCCTACACACACGGGCCATATCTATTTCCACTCTGCTTAGGAAACTGACAAGAAGAGGAGCTTCTCTTCAGTCCAATAAACTGTACTTGCTGGGAAGAGACGCGAGTGCTATTTGCACTGTGTGGCAAATGGATTGCAATAGTGTCTCTACTTACCAGAAAACAACTCTTGCTCGTAGGACCAGAAAGTGCATGTGATTCAACTCCATTTCTGACTGGGAAACAAACACTAGCTCGCCTTCCAAGAAACACACTCTGCTTTTGAGAAAAGAGCACTCTTCTACTCTGCTGTGTTTCCTATAGGGCCAGAACAGTTAGCTTGCTGAGAACAAAAGAACTGTGCTTCCTACACACACGGGCCATATCTACTTCAACTCTGCTTAGGAAACTGACAAGAACAGTAGCTTCTCTTCAGTCCAATACACTGTACTTTATGGCAACAGACGCGAGTGCTTTTTGCACTGTGTGGAAATGGATCGCAATAGTGACTCTTCTTACCAGAAAACAAGTATTGCTCGTAGGAGCAGAAACTGCATGTGATTAAACTCCATTTCTAACAGGGATACAAACACTAGCTCGTAGTACAAGAAACACACACTGCTTTTGAGAAAAGAGCACTCTTCTACTCTACTGTGTTTCCTATAGGGCCAGAACAGTGAGCTTGCTCAGAACAAAAGAACTGCGCTTACTACACACACGGGCCATTCCTACTTCAACTCTGCTTAGGAAACTGACAAGAACAGGAGCTCTTCTTCAGTCCAATACTCTGTATTGCTGGCAACAGACGCGAGTGCTATTTACACTCTGTGGCAAATGGATCACAATAGTGACTCTTCTTACCAGAAAATAAGTCTTGCTCGTAGGACCAGAAAGTGCATGTGATTCAACTCCATTTCTCACAGGGAAACAAACACTAGCTCGCCTTACAAGAAACACACTCTGCTTTTGAGAAAAAGCACTCTTCTACTCTATTGTGTTTCCTATAGTACCAGCACAGTGAGCTTGCTGAGAACAAAAGAACTGTGCTTCCTACACACACGGGCCATATCTATTTCCACTCTGCTTAGGAAACTGACAAGAAGAGGAGCTTCTCTTCAGTCCAATAAACTGTACTTGCTGGGAACAGACGTGAGTGCTATTTGCACTGTGTGGCAAATGGATCGCAATAGTGACTCTACTTACCAGAAAACAACTCTTGCTCGTAGGACCAGAAACTGCATGTGATTCAACTACATTTCTGACTGGGAAACAAACACTAGCTCGCCTTCCAAGAAACACACTCTGCTTTTGAGAAAAGAGCACTCTTCTACTCTGCTGTGATTCCTATAGGCCCAGAACAGTGAGCTTGCTCAGAACAAAAGAACTGTGCTTCCGACACACACGGGCCATATCTACTTCAACTCTGCTTAGGAAACTGACAAGAACAGTAGCTTCTCTTCAATCAAATACACTGTACTTGTTGGCAACAGACGCGAGTGCTACTTGCACTGTGTGGCAAATGGATCGCAATAGTGACTCTTCTTACCAGAAAACAAGTCTTGCTCGTAGGACCAGGAACTGCATGTGATTAAACTCCATTTCGAACAGGGAAACAAACACTAGCTCGCCTTCCAAGAAACACACTCTGCTTTTGAGAAAAGAGCACTCTTCTACTCTGCTGTGTTTCCTATAGGCCCAGAACAGTGAGCTTGCTCAGAACAAAAGAACTGTGCTTCCGACACACACGGGCCATATCTACTTCAACTCTGCTTAGGAAACTGACAAGAACAGTAGCTTCTCTTCAGTCCAATACACTGTACTTGTTGGCAACAGACGCGAGTGCTATTTGCACTGTGTGGCTAATGGATCGCAATAGTGACTCTTCTTACCAGAAAACAAGTCTTGCTCGTAGGACCAGAAACTGCATTTGATTAAACTCCATTTCTAACAGGGAAACAAACACTAGCTCGCAGTACAAGAAACACACACTGCTTTTGAGAAAAGAGCACTCTTCTTCTCTACTGTGTTTCCTATAGGGCCAGAACAGGGAGCTTGCTCAGAACAAAAGAACTATGCTCCTACACACACGGGCCATATCTATTTCCACTCTGCTTAGGAAACTGACAATAATAGTAGCTTCTCTTCAGTCCAATAAACTGTACTTGCTGGGAACAGACGCCAGGGCTATTTGCACTGTGTACGGCAATGGGAGCACAATAGTGACTCTTCTTAACAGAAAACAAGTCTTGCTAGTAGGACAAGAAACTGCATGTGATTCAACTCCATTTCTGACTAGGAAACAAACACTAGCTGGCCTTACAAGAAAGACACTCTGATTTTGAGAAAAGAGCACTCTTCTACTCTACTGTGTTTCCTATAGGGCCAGAACAGTGAGTTTGCTCAGAACAAAAGAACTGTGCTTCCTACACACATGGGCCATATCTACTTCAACTCTGCTTAGGAAACTGACAAGAACAGGAGCTTCTCTTCAGTCCAATACACTGTACTTGCTGGGAACAGATGCGAGTGCTACTTGCACTGGTTATGGCAATTAGATCGCAATAGAGACTCTTCTTACCAGAAAAAAACTCTTGCTCGTAGGACCAGAAACTGCATCTGATTCAACTCCATTTCTGACTGGGAAATAAACACTAGCTTGCCATCCAAGAAACACACTCTGCTTTTGAGAAAAGAGCACTCTTCTACTCTGCTGTGTTTCCTATAGGGCCAGAACAGTGAGCTTGCTCAGAACAAAAGAACAGTGCTTCCTACACACACGGGCCATATCTATTTCAACTCTGCATAGGAAACTGACAAGGACAGTATCTTCTCTTCAGTCCAATACAATGTACTTGTTTGCAACAGACGCGAGTGCTATTTGCACTGTGTGGCAAATGGATTGCAATAGTGACTCTTCTTACCGGAAAACAAGTCTTGCTCATAGGACCAGAAACTGCATGTGACTAAACTCCATTTCTAACAGGGAAACAAACACTAGCTCGCAGTACAAGAAACACACACTGCTTTTGAGAAAAGAGCACTCTTCTTCTCTACTGTGTTTCCTATAGGGCCAGAACAGTGAATTGCTCAGAACAAAATAACTGTGCTTCCTACACACACGGGCCATATCTACTTCAACTCTGCTTAGGAAACTGACAAGAACAGTAGCTTCTCTTCAGTCCAATACACTGTACTTGCTGCAAACAGATGCGAGTTCTCCTTGCACTCTGTATGGCAATGGGATCGCAAGAGTGACTCTTTTTACCAGAAAACAACTCTTGCTCATAGGACCAGAAACTGCATGTGATTCAACTCCATTTCTGAATAGGAAACAAACACTAGCTCGCATTACAAGAAACACACGCTGCTATTGAGAAAAGAGCACTCTTCTACTCTACTGTGTTTCCTATAGGGCCAGAACAGTGAGCTTGCTCAGAACAAAAGAACTGTGCTTACTACACACACGGGCCATACCTACTTCAACTCTGCTTAGGAAACTGACAAGAACAGGAGCTCTTCTGCAGTCCAATACACTGTATTGCTGGCAACAGACGCGAGTGCTATTTACACTGTGTGGCAAATGGATCGCAATAGTGACTCTTCTTACCAGAATATATGTCTTGCTCGTAGGACCAGAAACTGCATGTGATTCAACTCCATTTCTGACAGGGAAACAAACACTAGCTCGCAGTACAAGAAACACACACTGCTTTTGAGAAAAGAGCACTCTTCTACTATACTGTGTTTCCTATACGGCCAGAACATTGAGCTTGCTCAGAACAAAAGAACTGTGCTCCTACACACACGGGCCATATCTATTTCCACTCTACTTAGGAAACTGACAAGAATAGTAGCTTCTCTTCAGTCCAATACACTGTACTTGCTGGGAACAGACGCGAGTGCTATTTGTACTGTGTGGCAAATGGATCGCATTAGTGAATCTTCTTACCAGAAAACAAGTCTGGTTCGTAGGACAAGAAAGTGCATGTGATTCAACTCCAGTTTGACAGGGAAACAAACACTAGCTCGCCTTACAAGAAACACACTCTGCTTTTGAGAAAAGAGCACTCTTCTATTCTACTCTGTCTCCTATAGGGCCAGAACAGTGAGCTTGCTCAGAACAAAAGAACTGTTCTTTTTACACACACGGGAAAAATCTACTTCAACTCTGCTTAGGAAATTGACAAGAACAGTAGCTTCTCTTCAGTCCAATACACTGTACTTGCTGGGAACAGACGCGAGTGCTATTTGAACAGTGTACGGCAATGGGAGCACAATAGTGACTCTTCTTAACAGAAAACATGTCTAGCTCGTAGGACAAGAAACTGCATGTGATTCAAATCCATTTCTGACTGGGAAACAAACACTAGCTCGCATTACAAGAAAGACACTCTGATTTTGAGAAAAGAGCACTCTTCTACTCTACTGTGTTTCCTATAGGGCCAGAACAGTGAGTTTGCTCAGAACAAAAGAACTGTGCTTCCTAAACACAAGGGCCATATCTACTTCAACTCTGCTTAGGAAACTGACAAGAACAGTAGCTTCTCTTCATTCCAATACACTGTACTTGCTGGGAACAGATGCGAGTGATACTTGCACTGTGTATGGCAATTAGAACGCAATAGAGACTCTTCTTACCAGAAAAAAACTCTTGCTCGTAGGACCAGAAACTGCATGTGATTCAACTCCATTTCTGACTGGGAAACAAACACTAGCTCGCCGTCCAAGAAAAACACTCTGCTTTTGAGAAAAGAGCACTCTTCTACGCTGCTGTGTTTCCTATAGGGCCAGAACAGTGAGCTTGCTCAGAACAAAAGAACTGTGCTTCCTACACACACGGGCCATATCTATTTCAACTCTGCTTAGGAAACTGACAAGAACAGTATCTTCTCTTCAGTCCAATACACTGTACTTGTTGGCAACAGACACGAGTGCTATTTGCACTGTGTGGCAAATGGATCGCAATAGTGACTCTTCTTACCAGAAAACAAGTCTTGCTCATAGGACCAGAAACTGCATGTGATTAAACTCCATTTCTAACAGGGAAACAAACACTAGCTCGCAGTACAAGAAACACACACTGCTTTTGAGAAAAGAGCACTCTTCTACTATACTGTGTTTCCTATACGGCCAGAACAGTGAGCTTGCTCAGAACAAAAGAACTGTGCTCCTACACACACGGGCCATATCTATTTCCACTCTACTTAGGAAACTGACAAGAATAGTAGCTTCTCTTCAGTCCAATACACTGTACTTGCTGGGAACAGACGCAAGTGCTATTTGTACTGTGTGGCAAATGGATCGCATTAGTGAATCTTCTTACCAGAAAACAAGTCTGGTTCGTAGGACCAGAAAGTGCATGTGATTCAACTCCAGTTTGACAGGGAAACAAACACTAGCTCGCCTTACAAGAAACACACTCTGCTTTTGAGAAAAGAGCACTCTTCTACTCTACTCTGTCTCCTATAGGGCCAGAACAGTGAGCTTGCTCAGAACAAAAGAACTGTTCTTTTTACACACACGGGACAAATCTACTTCAACTCTGCTTAGGAAATTGACAAGAACAGTAGCTTCTCTTCAGTCCAATACACTGTACTTGCTGGGAACAGACGCGAGTGCTATTTGAACAGTGTACGGCAATGGGAGCACAATAGTGACTCTTCTTAACAGAAAACATGTCTAGCTCGTAGGACAAGAAACTGCATGTGATTCAAATCCATTTCTGACTGGGAAACAAACACTAGCTCGCATTACAAGAAAGACACTCTGATTTTGAGAAAAGAGCACTCTTCTACTCTACTGTGTTTCCTATAGGGCCAGAACAGTGAGTTTGCTCAGAACAAAAGAACTGTGCTTCCTAAACACATGGGCCATATCTACTTCAACTCTGCTTAGGAAACTGACAAGAACAGTAGCTTCTCTTCCTTCCAATACACTGTACTTGCTGGAAACAGATGCGAGTGCTACTTGCACTGTGTATGGCAATTAGAACGCAATAGAGACTCTTCTTACCAGAAAAAAACTCTTGCTCATAGGACCAGAAACTGCATGTGATTCAACTCCATTTCTGACTGGGAAACAAACACCAGCTCGTGGTCCAAAAAAACACTCTGCTTTTGAGAAAAGAGCACTCTTCTACTCTGCTGTGTTTCCTATAGGGCCAGAACAGTGAGCTTGCTCAGAACAAAAGAACTGTCCTTCCTACACACACTGGCCATATCTATTTCAACTCTGCTCAGGAAACTGACAAGAACAGTATCTTCTCTTCAGTCCAATACACTGTACTTGTTGGCAACAACGCGAGTGCTATTTGCACTGTGTGGCAAATGGATCGCAATAGTGACTCTTCTTACCAGAAAACAAGTCTTGCTCATAGGACCAGAAACTGCATGTGATTAAACTCCATTTCTAACAGGGAAACAAACACTAGCTCGCAGTACAAGAAACACACACTGCTTTTGAGAAAAGAGCACTCTTCTACTATACTGTGTTTCCTATATGGCCAGAACAGTGAGCTTGCTCAGCATAAAAGAACTAGCTTCCTAAACACAAGGGTCATATCTACTTCCACTCTGCTTAGGAAACTGACAAGAACAGGAGCTTCTCTTCAGTCCAATACACTGTACTTGCTGGGAACATACGCGAGTGCTCTTTGCACTGTGTGGCAAATGGATCGCAATAGTGACTCTTCTTACCAGAAAATAAGTCTTGCTCGTAGGAACAGAAACTGCATGTGATTCAACTCCATTTCTGACTGGGAAACAAACACTAGCTCGCCTTACAAGAAACACACTCTGCTTTTGAAAAAAGCACTCTTGTACTCTATTGTGTTTCCTATAGGGCCAGAACAGTGAGCTTGCTGAGAACAAAAGAACTGTGCTCCTACACACACGAGCCATATCTACTTCAACTCTGCTTAGGAAACTGACAAGAACAGTAGCTTCTCTTCAGTCCAATACACTGTACTTGTTGGCAACAGACGCGAGTGCTATTTGCACTGTGTGGCAAATGGATCGCAATAGTGACTCTTCTTATCAGAAAACAAGTCTTGCTCGTAGGACCAGAAACTGCATGTGATTAAACTCCATTTCTAATAGGGAAACAAACACTAGCTCGCAGTACAAGAAACACACACTGCTTTTGAGAAAAGAGCACTCTTCTACTATACTGTGTTTCCTATATGGCCAGAACAGTGAGCTTGCTCAGCATAAAAGAACTAGCTTCCTAAACACAAGGGTCATATCTACTTCCACTCTGCTTAGGAAACTGACAAGAAGAGGAGCTTCTCTTCAGTCCAATACACAGTACTTGCTGGGAACAGATGCGAGTGCTATTTGCACTGTGTTGCAAATGGATCGCAATAGTGACTCTACTTACAAGAAAACAACTCTTGCTCGTAGGACTAGAAACTGCATGTGATTTAACTCCATTTCTGACTTGGAAACAAACACTAGCTCGCCTTACAAGAAACACACTCTGCTTTTGAGAAAAGAGCACTCTTCCACTCTACTGTGTTTCCTATAGGGCCAGAACAGTGAGCTTCCTCAGAACAAAAGAACTGTGCTCCTACACACGGGCCATATCTACTTCAACTCTGCTTAGGAAACTGACAAGAACAGGAACTTCTCTTCAGTCCAATACACTGTACTTGCTGGGAACAGATGCGAGTGCTATTTGCACTCTGTGGCAAATGGATCGCATTAGTGACTCTTCTTACCAGAAAACTAGCCTTGTTCGTAGGACCAGAAAGTGCATGTGATTCCACTCCAGTTTGACTGGGAAACAAACACTAGGTCGCCTTACAAGAAACACACTCTGCTTTTGAGAAAAGAGCACTCTTCTACTCTACTCTGTCTCCTATAGGGCCAGAACAGTGAGCTTGCTCAGAACAAAAGAACTGTTCTTTTTACACACACGGGACAAATCTACTTCAACTCTGCTTAGGAAATTGACAAGAACAGTAGCTTCTCTTCAGTCCAATACACTGTACTTGCTGGGAACAGACGCGAGTGCTATTTGCACTGTGTGGCAATGGGAGCACAATAGTGACTCTTCTTAACAGAAAACATGTCTTGCTCGTAGGACAAGAAACTGCATGTGATTCAACTCCATTTCTGACTGGGAAACAAACACTAGCTCGCATTACAAGAAAGACACTCTGATTTTGAGAAAAGAGCCCTCTTCTACTCTACTGTGTTTCCTATAGGGCCAGAACAGTGAGTTTGCTCAGAACAAAAGAACTGTGCTTCCTAAACACATGGGCCATATCTACTTCAACTCTGCTTAGGAAACTGACAAGAACAGTAGCTTCTCTTCATTCCAATACACTGTACTTGCTGGGAAGAGATGCGAGTGCTACTTGCACTGTGTATGGCAATTAGAACGCAATAGAGACTCTTCTTACCAGAAAGAAACTCTTGCTCATAGGAACAGAAAATGCATGTGATTCAACTCCATTTCTGACTGGGAAACAAACACTAGCTCGCCGTCCAAGAAAAACACTCTGCTTTTGAGAAAAGAGCACTCTTCTACTCTGCTGTGTTTCCTATAGGGCCAGAACAGTGAGCTTGCTCAGAACAAAAGAACTGTCCTTCCTACACACACGGGCCATATCTATTTCAACTCTTCTTAGGAAACTGACAAGAACAGTATCTTCTCTTCAGTCCAATACACTGTACTTGTTGGCAACAGACGCGAGTGCTATTTACACTGTGTGGCAAATGGATCGCAATAGTGACTCTTCTTACCAGAAAACAAGTCTTGCTCGTAGGACCAGAAACTGCCTGTGATTAAACTCCATTTCTAACAGGGAAACAAACACTAGCTCGCAGTACAAGAAACACACACTGCTTTTGAGAAAAGAGGACTCTTCTACTATACTGTGTTTCCTATACGGCCAGAACAGTGAGCTTGCTCAGAACAAAAGAACTGTGCTCCTACACACGGGCCATAGCTATTTCCACTCTACTTAGGAAACTGACAAGAATAGTAGCTTCTCTTCAGTCCAATACACTGTACTTGCTGGGAACAGACGCGAGTGCTATTTGTACTGTGTGGCAAATGGATCGCATTAGTGAATCTTCTTACCAGAAAACAAGTCTGGTTCGTAGGACCAGAAAGTGCATGTGATTCAACTCCAGTTTGACAGGGAAACAAACACTAGCTCGCCTTACAAGAAACACACTCTGCTTTTGAGAAAAGAGCACTCTTCTACTCTACTCTGTCTCCTATAGGGCCAGAACAGTGAGCTTGCTCAGAACAAAAGAACTGTTCTTTTTACACACACGGGACAAATCTACTTCAACTCTGCTTAGGAAATTGACAAGAACAGTAGCTTCTCTTCAGTCCAATACACTGTACTTGCTGGGAACAGACGCGAGTGCTATTTGAACAGTGTACGGCAATGGGAGCACAATAGTGACTCTTCTTAACAGAAAACATGTCTAGCTCGTAGGACAAGAAACTGCATGTGATTCAAATCCATTTCTGACTGGGAAACAAACACTATCTCGCATTACAAGAAAGACACTCTGATTTTGAGAAAAGAGCACTCTTCTACTCTACTGTGTTTCCTATAGGGCCAGAACAGTGAGTTTGCTCAGAACAAAAGAACTGTGCTTCCTAAATACATGGGCCATATCTACTTCAACTCTGCTTAGGAAACTGACAAGAACAGTAGCTTCTCTTCATTCCAATACACTGTACTTGCTGGGAACAGATGCGAGTGATACTTGCACTGTGTATGGCAATTAGAACGCAATAGAGACTCTTCTTACCAGAAAAAAACTCTTGCTCATAGGACCAGAAACTGCATGTGATTCAACTCCATTTCTGACTGGGAAACAAACACTAGCTCGCCGTCCAAGAAAAACACTCTGCTTTTGAGAAAAGAGCACTCTTCTATGCTGCTGTGTTTCCTATAGGGCCAGAACAGTGAGCTTGCTCAGAACAAAAGAACTGTGCTTCCTACACACACGGGCCATATCTATTTCAACTCTGCTTAGGAAACTGACAAGAACAGTATCTTCTCTTCAGTCCAATACACTGTACTTGTTGGGAACAGATGCGAGTGCTATTTGCACTGTGTGGCAAATGGATCGCAATAGTGACTCTTCTTACCAGAAAACAAGTCTTGCTCATAGGACCAGAAACTGCATGTGATTAAACTCCATTTCTAACAGGAAAACAAACACTAGATCGCAGTACAAGAAACACACACTGCTTTTGAGAAAAGAGCACTCTTCTACTATACTGTGTTTCCTACACGGCCAGAACAGTGAGCTTGCTCAGAACAAAAGAACTGTGCTCCTACACACACGGGCCATATCTATTTCCACTCTACTTAGGAAACTGACAAGAATAGTAGCTTCTCTTCAGTCCAATACACTGTACTTGCTGGGAACAGACGCGAGTGCTATTTGTACTGTGTGGCAAATGGATCACATTAGTGAATCTTCTTACCAGAAAAAAAGTCTGGTTCGTAGGACCAGAAAGTGCATGTGATTCAACTCCAGTTTGACAGGGAAACAAACACTAGCTCGCCTTACAAGAAACACACTCTGCTTTTGAGAAATGAGCACTCTTCTACTCTACTGTGTTTCCTATAGGGCCAGAACAGTGAGCTTCCTCAGAACAAAAGAACTGTGCTTCCTACACACACGGACCATATCTACTTCAACTCTGCTTAGGAAACTGACAAGAACAGGAGCTTCTCTTCAGTCCAATACACTGTACTTGTTGGCAACAGACGCGAGTGCTATTTGCACTGTGTGGCAAATGGATCGCAATAGTGACTCTTCTTACCAGAAAACTAGTCTTGTTCATAGGACCAGAAAGTGCATGTGATTCGACTCCAGTTTGACAGGGAAACAAACACTAGCTCGCCTTACAAGAAAGACACTCTGATTTTGAGAAAAGAGCACTCTTCTACTCTACTCTGTCTCCTATAGTGCCAGAACAGTGAGCTTGCTCAGAACAAAAGAAATGTTCTTTTTACACACACGGGCCATATCTATTTCAACTCTGCTTAGGAAACTGACAAGAACAGTAGCTTCTCTTCAGTCCAATACACTGTACTTGTTGGCAACAGACGCGAGTGCTATTTGCACTGTGTGGCAAATGGATCGCAATAGTGACTCTTCTTACCAGAAAACTTGTCTTGTTTGTAGGACCAGAAAGTGCATGTGATTCAACTCCAGTTTGACAGGGAAACAAACACTAGCTCGCCTTACAAGAAACACACTCTGCTTTTGAGAAAAGAGCACTCTTCTACTCTACTCTGTCTCCTATAGGGCCAGAACAGTGAGCTTGCTCAGAACAAAAGAACTGTTCTTTTTACACACACGGGACAAATCTACTTCAACTCTGCTTAGGAAATTGACAAGAACAGTAGCTTCTCTTCAGTCCAATACACTGTACTTGCTGGGAACAGACGCGAGTGCTATTTGAACAGTGTACGGCAATGGGAGCACAATAGTGACTCTTCTTAACAGAAAACATGTCTAGCTCGTAGGACAAGAAACTGCATGTGATTCAAATCCATTTCTGACTGGGAAACAAACACTAGCTCGCATTACAAGAAAGACACTCTGATTTTGAGAAAAGAGCACTCTTCTACTCTACTGTGTTTCCTATAGGGCCAGAACAGTGAGTTTGCTCAGAACAAAAGAACTGTGCTTCCTAAACACATGGGCCATATCTACTTCAACTCTGCTTAGGAAACTGACAAGAACAGTAGCTTCTCTTCATTCCAATACACTGTACTTGCTGGGAACAGATGCGAGTGATACTTGCACTGTGTATGGCAATTAGAACGCAATAGAGACTCTTCTTACCAGAAAAAAACTCTTGCTCGTAGGACCAGAAACTGCATGTGATTCAACTCCATTTCTGACTGGGAAACAAACACTAGCTCGCCGTCCAAGAAAAACACTCTGCTTTTGAGAAAAGAGCACTCTTCTACGCTGCTGTGTTTCCTATAGGGCCAGAACAGTGAGCTTGCTCAGAACAAAAGAACTGTGCTTCCTACACACACGGGCCAAATCTATTTCAACTCTGCTTAGGAAACTGACAAGAACAGTATCTTCTCTTCAGTCCAATACACTGTACTTGTTGGCAACAGACACGAGTGCTATTTGCACTGTGTGGCAAATGGATCGCGATAGTGACTCTTCTTACCAGAAAACAAGTCTTGCTCATAGGACCAGAAACTGCATGTGATTAAACTCCATTTCTAACAGGGAAACAAACACTAGATCGCAGTACAAGAAACACACACTGCTTTTGAGAAAAGAGCACTCTTCTACTATACTGTGTTTCCTATACGGCCAGAACAGTGAGCTTGCTCAGAAGAAAAGAACTGTGCTCCTACACACACGGGCCATATCTATTTCCACTCTACTTAGGAAACTGACAAGAATAGTAGCTTCTCTTCAGTCCAATACACTGTACTTGCTGGGAACAGACGCGAGTGCTATTTGTACTGTGTGGCAAATGGATCGCTTTAGTGAATCTTCTTACCATAAAACAAGTCTGGTTTGTAGGACCAAAAAGTGCATGTGATTCAACTCCAGTTTGACAGGGAAAGAAACACTAGCTCGCCTTACAAGAAACACACTCTGCTTTTGAGAAAAGAGCACTCTTCTACTCTACTCTCTCTCCTATAGGGCCAGAACAGTGAGCTTGCTCAGAACAAAAGAACTGTTCTTTTTACACACACGGGACAAATCTACTTCAACTCTGCTTAGGAAATTGACAAGAACAGTAGCTTCTCTTCAGTCCAATACACTGTACTTGCTGGGAACAGACGCGAGTGCTATTTGAACTGTGTACGGCAATGGGAGCACAATAGTGACTGTACTTAACAGAAAACAAGTCTTGCTCGTAGGACAAGAAACTGCATGTGATTCCACTCCATTTCTGACATGGAAACAAACACTAGCTCGCATTACAAGAAAGACACTCTGATTTTGAGAAAAGAGCACTCTTCTACTCTACTGTGTTTCCTATAGGGCCAGAACAGTGAGTTTGCTCAGAACAAAAGAACTGTGCTTCCTAAACACATGGGCCATATCTACTTCAACTCTGCTTAGGAAACTGACAAGAACAGTAGCTTCTCTTCATTCCAATACACTGTACTTGCTGGAAACAGATGCGAGTGCTACTTGCACTGTGTATGGCAATTAGAACGCAATAGAGACTCTTCTTACCAGAAAGAAACTCTTGCTCGTAGGACCAGAAACTGCATGTGATTCAACTCCATTTCTGACTGGGAAACAAACACTAGCTCGCCGTCCAAAAAAACACTCTGCTTTTGAGAAAAGAGCACTCTTCTACTCTGCTGTGTTTCCTATAGGGCCAGAAGAGTGAGCTTGCTCAGAACAAAAGAACTGTGCTTCCTACACACACGGGCCATATCTATTTCAACTCTGCTTAGGAAACTGACAAGAACAGTAGCTTCTCTTCAGTCCAACACACTGTACTTGTTGGCAACAGACGCGAGTGCTATTTGCACTGTGTGGCAAATGGATTGCAATAGTGACTCTTCTTACCAGAAAACAAGTCTTGCTCGTAGGACCAGAAACTGCTTGTGATTCAACTCAATTTATGACAGAGAAACAAACAATAGCTCGCCTTAAAAGAAACACACTCTGCTTTTGAGAAAAGAGCACTCTTCTACTCTACTGTGTTTCCTATAGGGCCAGAACAGTGAGCTTCCTCAGAACAGAAGAACTGTCCTTCCTACACACACGTGCCATATCTACTTCAACTCTGCTTAGGAAACTGACAAGAACAGGAGCTTCTCTTCAGTCCAATACACTGTACTTGCTGGGAACATACGCGAATGCTATTTGCACTGTGTGGCAAATGGATCGCAATAGTGACTCTTCTTACCAGAAAATAAGTTTTGCTCGTAGGAACAAAAACTGCATGTGATTCAACTCCATTTCTGACAGGGAAACAAACACTAGCTCGCCTTACAAGAAACACACTCTGCTTTTGAGAAAAAAAACACTCTTCTACTCTATTGTGTTTCCTATAGGACCAGAACAGTGAGCTTGCTGAAAACAAAAGAACTGTGCTTCCTACACACACGGGCCATATCTACTTCAACACTGCTTAGGAAACTGACAAGAACAGTAGCTTCTCTTCAGTCCAATACACTGTACTTGTTGGCAACAGACGTGAGTGCTATTTGCACTGTGTGGCAAATGGATCGCAATAGTGACTCTTCTTACCAGAAAACAAGTCTTGCTCGTATGACCAGAAACTGCATGTGATTAAACTCCATTTCTAACAGGGAAACAAACACTAGCTCACAGTACAAGAAACACACACTGCTTTTGAGAAAAGAGCACTCTTCTACTATACTGTGTTTCCTATATGGCAGGAACAGTGAGCTTGCTCAGCATAAAAGAACTAGCTTCCTAAACACAAGGGTCATATTTACTTCCACTCTGCTTAGGAAACTGACAAGAAGAGGAGCTTCTCTTCAGTCCAATACACAGTACTTGCTGGGAACATATGCGAGTGCTATTTGCACTGTGTTGCAAATGGATCGCAATAGTGACTCTACTTACAAGAAAACAACTCTTGCTCGTAGGACTAGAAACTGCATGTGATTCAACTCCATTTCTGACTGGGAAACAAACACGAGCTCGCCTTACAAGAAACACACTCTGCTTTTGAAAAAAGAGCACTCTTCTACTCTCCTGTGTTTCCTATAGGGCCAGAACATTGAGCTTGCTGAGAACAAAAGAACTGTGTTCCTACACACACGGGCCATATCTATTTCAACTCTGCTTAGGAAACTGACAAGAACAGTATCTTCTCTTCAGTCCAATACACTGTACTTGCTAGGAACAGACGTGAGTGCTATTTGCACTCTGTGGCAAATAGATCGCATTAGTGACTCTTCTTACCAGAAAACTAGTCTTGTTCGTAGGACCAGAAAGTGCATGTGATTCAACTCCAGTTTGACAGGGAAACAAACACTAGCTCGCCTTACAAGAAACACACTCTGCTTTTGAGAAAAGAGCACTCTTCTACTCTACTCTTTCCCCTATAGGGCCAGAACAGTGAGCTTGCTCAGAACAAAAGAACTGTTATTTTACAAACACGGGCCATATCTACTTCAACTCTGCTTAGGAAATTGACAAGAACAGTAGCTTCTCTTCAGTCCAATACACTGTACTTGCTGGGAACAGACGCGAGTGCTATTTGCACTGTGTACGGCAATGGGAGCACAAAAGTGACTCTTCTTAACAGAAAACAAGTCTTGCTCGTAGGACCAGAAACTGCATATGATTAAACTCCATTTCTAACAGGGAAACAAACACTAGCTCGCAGTACAAGAAACACACACTGCTTTTGAGAAAAGAGCACTCTTCTACTATACTGTGTTTCCTATAGGGCCAGAACAGTGAGCTTGTTCAGAACAAAAGAACTGTGCTCCTACACCCACGGGCCTTATCTATTTCCACTCTACTTAGGAAACTGACAAGAATTGTAGCTTCTCTTCAGTCCAATACACTGTACTTGCTGGGAACAGATGCGAGTGCTATTTGTACTGTGTGGCAAATGGATCGCATTAGTGAATCTTCTTACCAGAAAACAAGTCTCGTTCGTAGGACCAGAAACTGCATCTGATTCAACTCCAGTTCTGACAGAGAAACAAACAATAGCTCGCCTTACAAGAAACACACTCTGCTTTTGAGAAAAGCGCACTCTTCTACTCTACTGTGTTTCCTATAGGGCCAGAACAGTGAGCTTGCTCAGAACAAAAGAACTGTCCTTCCTACACACACGGGCCATATCTATTTCAACTCTGCTTAGGAAACTGACAAGAACAGGAGCTTCTCTTCAGTCCAATACACTGTACTTGCTAGGAACAGACGTGAGTGCTATTTGCACTCTGTGGCAAATGGATCACAACAGTGACTCTTCTTGCCAGAAAACTAGTCTTGTTCGTAGGACCAGAAAGTGCATGTGATTCAACGCCATTTCTGACTGGGAAACAAACACTAGCTCGCATTACAAGAAACACACTCTGCTTTTGAGAAAAGAGCAGTCTTCTACTCTACTCTTTCTTCTATAGGGCCAGAACAGTGAGCTTGCTCAGAACAAAAGAACTGTACTTTTTACAAACACGGGCCATATCTACTTCAACTCTGCTTAGGAAATTGACAAGAACAGTAGATTCTCTTCTGTCCAATACACTGTACTTGCTGGGAACAGACGCGAGTGCTATTTGCACTGTGTACAGCAATGGGAGCACAATAGTGAATCTTCTTAACAGAAAACAAGTCTTGCTCGTAGGACAAGAAACTGCATGTGATTCAACTCCATTTCTGACTGGGAAACAAACACCAGCTGGCATTACAAGGAAGACACCCTGATTTTGAGAAAAGAGCACTCTTCTACTCTACTGTGTTTCCTATAGGGCCAGAACAGTGAGTTTGCTCAGAACAAAAGAACTGTGCTTCCTAAACACATGGGCCATATCTACTTCAACTCTGCTTAGGAAACTGACAAGAACAGGAGCTTCTCTTCATTCCAATACACTGTACTTGCTGGGAACAGATGCGAGTGCTACTTGCACTGTGTATGGCAATTAGAACGCAATAGAGACTCTTCTTACCAGAAAAAACCTCTTGCTCGTAGGACCAGAAACTGCATGTTATTCAACTCCATTTCTGACTGCGAAACAAACACTAGCTCGCCGTCCAAGAAAAAAAACTCTGCTTTTGAGAAAAGAGCACTCTTCTACTCTGCTGTGTTTCCTTTAGGGCCAGAACAGGGAGCTTGCTCAGAACAAAAGAACTGTGCTCCTACACACACGGGCCATATCTATTTCCACTCTGCTTTGGAAACTGACAAGAATAGTAGCTTCTCTTCAGTCCAATACACTGTACTTGCTGGGAACAGACGCGAGTGCTATTTGCACTGTGTGGCAAATGGATCGCAATAGTGACTCTTTTTACCAGAAAACAAGTCTGGTTCGTAGGACCAAAAACTGCATCTGATTCAACTCCATTTCTGACAGGGAAACAAACAATAGCTTGCCTTACAAGAAACACACTCTGCTTTTGAGAAAAGAGCACTCTTCTACTATACTGTGTTTCCTATAGGGCCAGAACAGTGAGCTTGCTCAGAACAAAAGAACTGTGCTCCTACACACACGGGCCTTATCTATTTCCACTCTACTTAGGAAACTGACAAGAGTAGTAGCTTCTCTTCAGTCCAATACACTGTACTTGCTGGGAACAGACGCGAGTGCTATTTGCACTGTGTGGCAAATGGATCGCAATAGTGACTCTTCTTACCAGAAAACAAGTCTTGCTCGTAGGACCAGAAACTGCATTTGATTAAACTCCATTTCTAACAGGGAAACAAACACTAGCTCGCAGTAGAAGAAACACACACTACTTTTGAGAAGAGCACTGTTCTACTATACTGTGTTTCCTATATGTCCAGAACAATGAGCTTGCTCAGCATAAAAGAACTAGCTTCTTAAACACAAGGGTCATATCTACTTCCACTCTGCTTAGGAAACTGACAAGAAGAGGAGCTTCTCTTCAGTCCAATACACAGTACTTGCTGGCAACAGATGCGAGTGCTATTTGCACTGTGTTGCAAATGGATCGCATTAGTGAATCTTCTTACCAGAAAACAAGTCTCGTTCGTAGGACCAGAAACTGCATCTGATTCAAGTCCAGTTCTGACAGAGAAACAAACAATAGCTCGCCTTACAAGAAACACACACTGCTTTTGAGAAAAGAGCACTCTTCTACTCTACTGTGTTTCCTATATGGCCAGAATAGTGAGCTTGCTCAGCATAAAAGAACTAGCTTCCTAAACACACGGGCCATATCTACTTCCACTCTGCTTAGGAAACTGATAAGAAGAGGAGCTTCTCTTCAGTCCAATACACAGTACTTGCTGGGAACAGACGCGAGTGCTATTTGCACTGTGTTGCAAATGGATCGCAATAGTGACTCTACTTACAAGAAAACAACTCTTGCTCGTAGGACTAGAAAGTGCATGTGATTCAACTCCATTTCTGACTGGGAAACAAACACTAGCTCGCCTTACAAGAAACACACTCTGCTTTTGAGAAAAGAGCACTCTTCTACTCTACTGTGTTTCCTATAGGGCCAGAACAGTGAGCTTCCTCAGAACAAAAGAACTGTGCTTCCTACACACAAGGGCCATATCTACTTCAACTCTGCTTAGGAAACTGACAAGAACAGGAGCTTCTCTTCAGTCCAATACACTGTACTTGCTGGGAACAGACGCGAGTGCTATTTGCACTCTGTGGCAAATGGATCGCATTAGTGACTCTTCTTACCAGAAAACTAGTCTTGTTCGTAGGACTAGAAAGTGCATGTGATTCAACTCCATTTCTGACTGGGAAACAAACACTAGCTCGCATTACAAGAAAGACACTCTGATTTTGAGAAAAGAGCACTCTTCTACTCTACTGTGTTTCCTATAGGGCCAGAACAGTGAGTTTGCACAGATCAAAAGAACTGTGCTTCCTAAACACATGGACCATATCTACTTCAACTCTGCTTAGGAAACTGACAAGAACAGTAGCTTCTCTTCATTCCAATACACTGTACTTGGTGGGAACAGACGCGAGTGCTATTTGTAATGTGTTGCAAATGGATCGCAATAGTGACTCTACTTACAAGAAAACAACTCTTGCTCGTAGGACTAGAAACTGCCTGTGATTCAACTCCATTTCTGACTGGGAAACAAACACTAGCTCGCCGTCCAAGAAAAACACTCTGCTTTTGAGAAAAGAGCACTCTTCTACGCTGTTGTGTTTCCTATAGGGCCAGAACAGTGAGCTTGCTCAGAACAAAAGAACTGTGCTTCCTACACACACGGGCCATATCTATTTCAACTCTGCTTAGGAAACTGACAAGAACAGTAGCTTCTCTTCAGTCCAATACACTGTACTTGTTGGCAACAGACACGAGTGCTATTTGCACTGTGTGGCAAATGGATCGCAATAGTGACTCTTCTTACCAGAAAACAAGTCTTGCTCATAGGACCAGAAACTGCATGTGATTAAACTCCATTTCTAACAGGGAAACAAACACTAGCTCGCAGTACCAGAAACACACACTGCTTTTGAGAAAAGAGCACTCTTCTACTATACTGTGTTTCCTATACTGCCAGAACAGTGAGCTTGCTCAGAACAAAAGAACTGTGCTCCTACACACACGGGCCATATCTATTTCCACTCTACTTAGGAAACTGACAAGAATAGTAGCTTCTCTTCAGTCCAATACACTGTACTTGCTGGGAACAGACGCGAGTGCTATTTGTACTGTGTGGCAAATGGATCGCATTAGTGAATCTTCTTACCAGAAAACAAGTCTGGTTCGTAGGACCAGAAAGTGCATGTGATTCAACTCCAGTTTGACAGGGAAACAAACACTAGCTCGCCTTACAAGAAACACACTCTGCTTTTGAGAAAACAGCACTCTTCTACTCTCCTGTGTTTCCTATAGGGCCAGAACAGTGAGCTTGCTCAGAACAAAAGAACTGTTCTTTTTACACACACGGGACAAATCTACTTCAACTCTGCTTAGGAAATTGACAAGAACAGTAGCTTCTCTTCAGTCCAATACACTGTACTTACTGGGAACAGACGCGAGTGCTATTTGAAAAGTGTACGGCAATGGGAGCACAATAGTGACTCTTCTTAACAGAAAACATGTCTAGCTCGTAGGACAAGAAACTGCATGTGATTCAAATCCATTTCTGACTGGGAAACAAACACTAGCTCGCATTACAAGAAAGAAACTCTGATTTTGAGAAAAGAGCACTCTTCTACTCTACTGTGTTTCCTATAGGGCCAGAACAGTGAGTTTGCTCAGAACAAAAGAACTGTGCTTCCTAAACACATGGGCCATATCTACTTCAACTCTGCTTAGGAAACTGACAAGAACAGTAGCTTCTCTTCATTCCAATACACTGTACTTGCTGGGAACAGATGCGAGTGATACTTGCACTGTGTATGGCAATTAGAACGCAATAGAGACTCTTCTTACCAGAAAAAAACTCTTGCTCGTAGGACCAGAAACTGCATGTGATTCAACTCCATTTCTGACTGGGAAACAAACACTAGCTCGCCGTGCAAGAAAACACTCTGCTTTTGAGAAAAGAGCACTCTTCTACGCTGCCAGTGTTTCCTATAGGGCCAGAACTGGTGAGCTTGCTCAGAACAAAAGAACTGTGCTTCCTACACACACGGGCCATATCTATTTCAACTCTGCTTAGGAAACTGACAAGAACAGTATCTTCTCTTCAGTCCAATACACTGTACTTGTTGGCAACAGACACGAGTGCTATTTGCACTGTGTGGCAAATGGATCGCAATAGTGACTCTTCTTACCAGAAAACAAGTCTTGCTCGTAGGACCAGAAACTGCATGTGATTAAACTCCATTTTCCTAACAGGGAAACAAACACTAGCTCGCAGTACAAGAAGCACACACTGCTTTTGAGAAAAGAGCACTCTTCTACTATACTGTGTTTCCTACATGGCCAGAACAGTGAGCTTGCTCAGCATAAAGAACTAGCTTCCTAAACACAAGGGTCATATCTACTTCCACTCTGCTTAGGAAACTGACAAGAACAGGAGCTTCTCTTCAGTCCAATACACTGTAATTGCTGGGAACATACGCGAGTGCTATTTGCACTGTGTGGCAAATGGATCGCAATAGTGACTCTTCTTACCAGAAAATAAGTCTTGCTCGTAGGAACAGAAACTGCATGTGATTCAACTCCATTTCTGACTGTGAAACAAACACTCGCTCGCCTTACAAGAAACACACTCTGCTTTTGAAAAAAGCACTCTTCTACTCTATTGTGTTTCCTATAGGGCCAGAACAGTGAGCTTGCTGAGAACAAAAGAACTGTGCTTCTACACACACGAGCCATATCTACTTCAACTTGCTTAGGAAACTGACAAGAACAGTAGCTTCTCTTCAGTCCAATACACTGTACTTGTTGGCAACAGACGCGAGTGCTATTTGCAGTGTGTGG